>NC_092814.1:88359340-88496840 GCF_023375885.2 Dermacentor andersoni | reverse complement strand
TATTCGTCACAGTCACCTTAATTACACTGGAATCCCCGCGCTCGACGCGCATTTTTTTTTTTAGACTGCAACTTTCTTTGTGAATATTCCCTGATTTTCCTGACCGTAGCTGCTGCTGCTGCCTTGCTGAATAGCTCACACTTAAAAAAAAAACATAAAAAAGTTGAGTTACGTGCCCGATGGTGTGATTGAACCTTCTTTCCCCGCACAGCAGCCCGATGCTCTCACCAGTAGGGCATACAACCATACAGTCGCGATCCTTTTGAGTGAGAACACTGAAGCGCGTAGGTATCCGTACTACCAGCGCAGTTTAGCAGCAGCGTCGAGAAGCAGCACGCATGCGCAGTGTTAACATCGAGCTGTCGGGAGTGAGAAGCGTTCAGGCGTACGTTCCTATGACAAGATGATTTGCCTCATCCCAGAAAAGGCTTTTACGGTAAGCCTGGACCTCAACCTGTCGTGTGAGAAGCGTTCAAGCGGATGTCCCCATGTCAACATAATTGCCCTCTTCTCCGAAACGGCGTCACCCCTTTTATTCCCCGAGCTGGCACAAAGGGATGGACGAAGAGACGACAAACCGAAGGGCGGGAGGCCGTCAACGACAGAGCCTGACGAATGCACTAATGCTTTCACAAGCTCCCCCGGGAAGTCCCCGGGAAGTCGTCGGCAACCACAAGACCGCAAGGGGTAATTACGGCCGTCTTAGCCCCCTTATGATCGACCTGTCAAGTCTGAGAAGCATTCAAGCGGGCGTCCCCATGTCAATAGAATTGCCCTCTCCTACGAAACGGCGTCAACACTTTTTTCCCGAGCTGACACAAAAGGATGGGGGAAGATAAGGCAAACCGAAGGACAAGAGCTCAACGGCAGAAGCTGACGAAAGCACTAATACTTTCACACGCTCCTGGAGAAGACGTCAACGATCACAAGACTGCCAGCGGTTATTTGGATTATGCGAACGAAAACTCACAGTTTTTCCACACTGCAGGAAACGCCTTTCTCTGGTGCTGTGACAGATTGAGGATTTTATGTTTTTACTGGCTTCCTTAAGAGCTCGTCACAAGTCTGCGCAGCAACTGTATGTTGCAGCGATCAACCAAACCGGCATGTGTCGCCGAGCTTATTAGTCTTTGGACGTCATAATTACAAGCAACATGCGTCGAAACGCAATGAACTCGTTCACCCGAGGACGAAATACAAATGACATATCCATATATGCGGAAAGTCTGCATTTGGTATGCAGCTACTGTGAGAGCATTACGACAACCGCACAATGGCGATAGAAGGTGCAGCGCAGCGGAATACTTTAAATTTTATTTGGCTTGAAAAATGGTACCGCCACCGTGCGAGTTTTACAGAAGCTAGAACAGTTATTAGTCGCACACGTGGCGCTTATTCGGCCGACTTCCTTACTGTGTCCTGAAGCGGCTGGAACAAAAATAAACCATCGTTCATATAGAGAATTCGCCTACTTATTTTTCCTGCAGTCCTTATCACAAAGCACAAATTATTTAGTGCGACTGCGTCAAACTGAATTAAAGCGCTTACGTCGCCAGTGAAATAGTTGCAAACACACTTAACGGCATTGCTTGTTTATTTTAAATATAGGACAAGAACCATAGGCGCCGACTAGGGGAGGGGAAGGGAGGGGGCGGGGCTTAGCCCCGCCCCCGGGCAATGCCGAAGCCCCCTTTCAACCCCCCCCCCCCCCCCCCCCCGCAAACACAGCTAACGTGCCGTTACCAGAGCTGCGTGACCCACATCATACGAAGATCCTTTTGACTTGCGTCGACCTTTTCACTTGAAACTTTACTGGGGCTGACAGCTTACTGCATCATTGTTGGCGCGGACGTGCATGGCTTTTAATTCATAATTTCGCTTTATTTCTGCAAATCCTGACAATAGGAAAACCCGCGAATTAGGAGCACAAGCGGTGGCTGCCTCATCCGTATTTTCTCACTTCAACATTGTTTTAGATGTCCACTGTAAGTACGATGAACATACACAATATATTTAAATATACACACAGGACAAAGTTTATTATATTTTTGAAAGAGATCCACGTAGCCAATTAAAAATTATTTCTAAAGGTATGGATAGCCTATGCCTAGAGAATGAATATGTTGCGGTACGTTCACCACGCTTCAAATTGGGTTGCGTGCTTTCTTGACCATGAAAAAAACCTATAGACTTCAGTTACCCCTTCGGCCGAGTCCTTTATCAATGGCATGTGGAATGCACGTGAATGTTGTGTGTCTCAGTATTGCTTCTCTTTCCAGTAAGCAGTGCTAACGACTCAGGAAAAAAACATTTCTAATAATTTACAACATTTAGTGGGGATAGGAACATCGTCAGTTGCATGCAAAGGTCATAAATATACGCAGGGTGTCCAAATTAACTAATATACACCAAGATTAAAAAAAAAAGAGAGAAATGCGTTACTCGAAGAAAACCTAGTGCATATTGTTTAGAGTACAGTGTAGTAGCTGCCAGTAACTTTTTACTGATATTTAATTAGGCAATTGTAATTAATTATCTAACTCGAGACGTATTATCCTAATTATCAAAGCGTCAATGAGGCATTTGAAGGCACAGCCAAGGGACATGTAACTGCGATATTTTCAGCGACGTACTAATTGCGTACAAATTTTTTTCCGACTGATAAACCCCGCGAAATATGGAGAATACTACGTGGCTGCGTTCCCACCCGGATCATAAAGCACCGCCCTCGAACAGGCTCCATCTGAGTTATACAGAATGAAATAAAGGAAATAAAGAAAAACATCGAGATCGAGCTTGTGCGTTATCTGCCGCACCCCGGCCGAAGTAACACGTCGCGTTTGGTGTTAGTTGGAAACAAGCTGCGATAGCTGTTGTCTTAGCGTAGAGAAAGTGCACAATTTTTTTCTTTTCTTTGCCACAGAGCTTATCACAACAAAAGCGAATTGACAACATCAGTGCAAAGGGTTCAAGGTGCGTTGTGTTTCGTCCCAGTCGCCATGTCTTTCTCTAACGATCAGAAGGTAAACATGATCCTTGCCTTGGGATCTGCAAATAATAATAATAATAATATCTGGGGTTTTACGTGCCAAAACCACTTTCTGATTATGAGGCACGCCGTAGTGGGGGACTCCGGAAATTTTGACCACCTGGGGTTCTTTAACGTGCACCTAAATCTAAGTACACGGGTGTTTTCGCATTTCGCCCCCATCGAAATGCGGCCGCCGTGGCCGGGATTCGATCCCGCGACCTCGTGCTCAGCAGCCTAACACCATAGCCACTGAGCTACCACGGCGGGTGATCTGCAAATGGAAACAATAGGAAGGCTGCAAATATATATATATATATATATATATATATATATATATATATATATATCAGTTATGGAAGTGTGGCGGTAGACCAAACGCATCGACTATCATAAAAAATTATGAAAACCTGAGACAAACCGGCAGCTTTAAGAAACAATGGCGGAGGACTCCATCTTTGAGTCCTAGCGTAGCACGCGTGGCCTCATGGCCATGCGTGGTCATGAGTACTTATTTATTTATTTCACGTATTTTCAAGGCCCGAAGGTGTTACAGAAAGGAGTGGAGTCCAAAACAAAAAAAAAGTAATGCAGTAAAAAATACAAACAAAAAGTATTAACAAAAAATATCAACAAAAGGCATTCTGAAAAGCGGTCTTGAAGTTGGTATAGTCGGTGATGAGTGCGATTGATGCGGGAAGGCGATTCCAGTCCTTGCTTGTCCTAGGGATGAATGAGTCACTGTACCGGTTTTTACGGCACAATGGCACCTCGACTTTAAAGGTGTGGTCAGTGCGGGCCGAAATATAAGACAGAGGGGCAAGAAGGGTTTCTCTTAAAAGGGGGGTTCAAATGAAAAATTTTATGAAAAGGGGAGAGGCAGGAACATTTGCGGCGTGACGAAAGGTCAGGCAGGTTAAGAGTTCGCTTCATTGAAGAGATATTTGCATAGCGAGAATAATTAGATAAGACAAAGCGTGCACCGCGGTTTTGAATACTTTCTAGAGTAGAAACTAATAAACACTGAGTCGGATCCCAAATGGCTGAAGCATACTCCAATTTGGAGCGAAACTAAAGTTTTGTAAAGAGTTAGCTTCAGGAAAGAAGCGGCAGAGCTAAAATTACGGCGCAAGTAACCAAACATGCGATTGTCGTTTTTAGTAACATAGTCAATATGCGAGTGCCAAGAAAGGTTATTGGATATTTGAAGGCCGAGATACCTGTAAGAGGTAACTGACGTCATAGGTGCACCATTAATACAGTATGTGTGCGTGGCAGTGTTACGAGATATACGCATGGCCTTGCATTTACTTGAATTTAGTTGCATGCACCAATTAGAACACCATTCAATTACGCGGTTAAGGTCGTCCTGCAGCTCTTGGGAATCGGCAGGATTAGTAATATTACGGTAAAGAACACAGTCATCCGCGAAAGGCTTTATGGAAGAAGAAAGAACGCAGTTCGGAAGATCGGTAATATACATTATAAAGAGAAGTGGACCCAGGACTGAGCCTTGAGGAACACCTACTGGTACATTAGAAAACCGAGAGTTACAGTTATTAGTGTTTACAAATTGCGTCCGGTTAGAAAGGAAATTTTTTATCCACTCGAGTAGATTTATGTCCAAGTTCAGTCAGCTTAAGCAGAAGTAAATCACGGGTCACAGAGTCAAAGGCTTTGGCAAAATCAAGAAATACGCAGTCAATGTCGGTACCTAGATCAGAAATTGCAAAGAGATCGTTAGTAAATGATAAGAGCTGTGTTTCACAGGAAAAGAACTTACGGAAACCATGTTGACAAGGGTTGAAAAAGGAGTTTGATTCCAAAAACTCAGCCAAATGTGAATATACTATATGCTCGAGAATTTTGCATGAAATGCTTGTTAGTGAGATAGGCCTGTAATTGCTGGGTAAGTGTGTGCTACCTGATTTGTGAACTAGAATCACGTTTCTCACGCACCATTCGTTTTTAAGAACAGACTGATGCGTATGACCTACTGCGCATGGCCTGCGCATTACTGCGCATGGCCGCACGCATCCTAGCACGCATGGCCTCAAACCCTCATGCTAGCATGCGGGACGTGGCCGCCCAGATACCAATTTCCGAGTCATCAGTTTGGAGGAATCGAAACGACGGCCTTTCACCCGTACCACCTTAACCAGCACCAATGCTTGGAAGATAGGGACCTGTAGAATCGTCTAGATTTCTCGAATTGGGTCCTCGCAAAGGGGGATGGGTCACCGGACTTTTTGAGCAACATCATGTGCACAGATGAAGCCAATTTCCGCAAGAACGCCTAGGTAAATTTGCATAATGCACACTATTGGAGGAACCCCAATCTACATTGGGCAAAGCGCAGTGGGCGCCAGTACCAGTGGTCGCTCAATGTGTGGTTCGGAATTTACGCCATTGCTATATATCATCGGTCCCACCTTCTTCGATCACACACTGAACTGGACAGCGTTACGTGAACGAAATCCTTGAAGGAAGGTGGATGATCGAGTTTCTCAGCGAAGTCCAACTGTCACGTCTTCCACTTCTGTGGTATCAGCAAGATGGGGCACCCGCGCACAGCAGCAGCCGAGCACGAAACTGGCTGGATGCGACTCTTCATGCGCAATAGATTGGAAGGCACGGGCCTGTAAATTGAGCGGTTAGGTCACCTGACCTCTCTCCAATCGATTTCTTTTTTTTTTTCTGGTTATGTGAAAGATCGTGTTTACATGATCCAGACGACGTCAGGTGAGCTTAGGGTAAGGATAACGGATGTCTGCCATAGAATTCTGGCGCCGGTCATCAAGAAAGCCACTGAAGATGTGATAAAACGGACACAGTATTGCGTAGCTGCAAAAGGAGACCTATTCGAACACGTCCTCTAGGCTGGTGTTCAACGGAGCTTACGAATTCATAGATAATAAGGGAATTTTCTTTCTTTCTTTTTTCTACTTTTTTTTCTTTTTGTGCAGACAACCTGATTGCCAATTCGGCTCATTTAAAAGTGGTGTATTTACTTTCTTGAACGCATCGGTTTTGCCTTTTCTCTACACGTTGGTCGCTTCCCGGTCTGTTTATTTCGCTTTTATGTTTTGACACGAACCTGTTTTTGTAGCACGTATACACTTTCATGAAAAAAACAACGCTCATTTTCATTTGGCTTTGGTCCGAAGCCAGTTTCTGGCGCGAAATATAGCTTCGCGCGCACTCTCGATGCGGTGCGAGCAAATCCCGGACTTTGAACTATTCTATACATGCCTATTACATTGCTTTTCGCATTTCGTGCGTGTTCAGAGCGGCGCTTCGGCCGCGTTATCAAGGAGCTTTTGTTATCAGTGTGATCAGTCGGCCTTGAGAGACGGATAATAAGTGTGACGTAGAAATCAGAAGAAGGAACAGCTGCGAAGCCACGAAACCTGCTGTTGGTGCTCCTTCCATGCCCTTATCAAGTTGTTGGGCTGTCTCTTCGGGTTAGCGACAGGCAATGCAGTCGCTTTCAATCAGTTGCCTGCGAAAGCACTAAAGGAGGTCTGGTTCCATCTCACCCGGGAGCGGCATCACTTGAGCGACAAAAAGTTTCTCCAAGTGTGGGCTCGTCCTGCCGTGATTTTGATGAGTCAGGTGGAAAGCTCTCCCTTAAGTTATGATGCGTGCTCCTAACGTCGCTCGACTTGGCTGTGTGTGCCAGTCGATCCACGTGGTTTTGTTTGGCTCAGTGGAACCCAGTGCCGGAGCCGGTCGTGGCGCACCCCCGTGTGGTCGCGCTGCTCCGCGGATGGCTTTGGTGGTCTCCATGGTTGTATGCCTTGACCTCTTTTGTGTTAAGGCAATCCGAGGGTCTGTCATGCTCGTGTCCTGTAAGACCAACAGGGCTGTTTGTGCGTTGAGTGTAGTAGCCCAGTCGCGCTGCACCACAGCAGGCCCCTTGTCCGGGAAGGACCGTTATCCCGGACCAAAGCCCTCCGCCCAGTCAACCCGGGTAGAGGGGGAGTGCCGGGGTCAATGTACCGAATAATGTGGGGTTGATGAGTACATGTAAGCTCTGGGACTTGGCACCTCCCGGTGCCAAGTCCTCTTTTCATCTGAATATGGCACCAATGAAGTGAATACAACATTTTCTACTTTTTCTCATCATCAGGATGCCCGGCTTCGTCGTCGTTTCCTGATTCTTGCAGTGACGACCCACCTCACCCGGTCGAGATCGTATCAGCAGTGCGTCTGGCGTGCGAGAATTTTACCTTCGCGCGCAGTGCGTCACGCAAGCATGCGCGTGTCGTCTGCTACACGCGTGCCGCAACAAGGGAGCCGTAGGCTTCAAGATCGGTAACAATGTTGAACTTTCAATTACGTTCCACACGATGTATCAGTAAACTTGAAACGATGCTATCATGTGCCGACGTTCTGAATATCATTGTTGATCAGTAGCTAATCTATTGCCAGGCATGCGTATTATACTTGTGGTATATATATTTGTTCACCATTATATATTTGTACATTATATATATTTCTTCACAGTATATATATTGTTCAGTCAGCGCAGCTGTTGAACCTCAGCATGGCCCGTGTTCCTAAAGAGAGAGGCGAGATAGAGTCCAACTTGCTCTCAAGGGATATTCTCTGCGCTCTATCAGTGCCCTGGGGCAGAGGCCGCTAAAGACTGTCACTAGGATTATCCAAGCGTTGAGCAACGGAAGTCGCATTTTTGACGCCCCACATAGGCGTCGACCAAGGGCAACGACGGATGAGGAGGACGCGCTTGTGGTAGCTGCAGTCGTGGAGAATCCGTTTGAGTCTGCGATGGAAGTGCGGGAGCTGCTGCACGTGGACGCTTCTGTTGTTAGCATACGGCGACGCCTCATCAGTGCTGGTCCGCAAAGTTCTGTGGTTACTCAAAAGCTCGTCCTCACTGCTTCGAACGAGGCGTTACGACTGCAATTTGCCGAAGCTCACGCCTCGTGGACTTCCGATAACTTGGGTCGAGTATTCTTCTCGGACGAGTGAACGTTTTTAACACGTCAAAACCAACGCGTGCGAGTGCGGCGAGAAAGAGGGACATGCTAACAACTTTTTCTGAACAGACTTTATTTTGTGTAAAGGACTGAATTTAAAAGGATTTCTAGGCAGTTACGAGCCAGCCAATGTGTAGGAAGTCGCCGCGAACGGACGCACTTACGTGGACACGTGGGGCGCGGTGTCAATGCGTGGTCTCGGGCCTCTACACCGCATGGAGGGCGCTCTTAATTCGCAGAGCTGCTGTAGCGAAATGTTGGACGACGTGCTCTTCTTTCACACCCACACCGCTTTCCCAAATGCTGATTTTGTGTTCCCGCATGACCGTGCGTGGGTGCACACTGCGACGGCTGAGAAAGAGCACCTAAAAACTCGTAGGGTCCACCTGCTCCCCTGACAGGCCACTGGCGCTGACATGAACACCTGCGAAAATGTGTGAGGGCGCATAAAAGCAGCCACGTCGCGACACCATATTTGTTCGGCGACTGTGGAGAGCTGTGGGTATTTGTTTGCCAAGAGTTGGAGCATCTTAGAGCAAATAACTATGTGTGGTGTTGGGCTGCTGAGCACAAGGCCGCGGGATCGAATCCCGTCCACGGCGGCCACATTTCGATGGGGGCGAAATGCGAAAACACCCGTGGGGCTTAGATTTAGGTGCACGTTAAAGAACCCCAGGTGGTCGAAATTTCCGGAGTCCTCCACTACGGCGAGCCTCATAATCAGAAAGTGGTTTTGGCACGTAAAACCCCATAATTAAATTTTTTTTCAAATAACTATGTGCCTGTCGTGTACTGTTCGCTACCGTCTACAATGACAGCATCGGTTGCTGCAAAAGGGGATATGACAAGATATTTACGAAAATCAAACAGCGAATCATTGCAATTTACAGCTGCTACTTCTCTAAGTGGTTCAATATATTCGATCAGTTGTTTCAATCAATATTTTCGGTGTTTCAATCAAAAGTACATAAAAAAGGTTCGACGTTTGTATTTCTTAGCCTGTTTTCTGCATTGTGTCACTAAAAGAGCCCGGGCGAAAATAACAAACAAGAAACCTAGGTAACTATTTCCAAGTATCTAAGGTAACTATAAGCACGAGGAACACGCCGTTTGAACTGGAAGCATCCCAATTTTGTTTTGTCATAATGCAGTCACCACCAAGGACAAAAAAAAGACCTCTAGCAGACGACAAGCGAGCGCTCCGATTACGTGATGCGCGCAAAGGGAAGCTACTGTCGCCGCGCATGCGCACACATGTTGTGAGGCGCTGCTTAACCTGGCTTAACCGCGCTGGCAATACAGAAAGCCACGCGCTGCCGTGCTCACGCTCAAAAAGATCGCCCCCGTACGTACACTTCAATGGTGCCTACGGCCACCAGCTCTTCGAGATGACCGCCGCGTGTGTGTCACATTGCGTATAGCACGGGTGCGCGAGGGCACATGCGCGCGCGCCAGTTTGCTCTTCAAATGAAGAAGCAGGAACGAAGTGGGCGCATTGTACAGCGTTTGACGGACAGCTACGCGACAGCTTCGCTTCACACACATTCCAAGAAGCGCGTTGTATCTGAATCTTTCTTTTTTTCGATTGCTTAATTAATGAGCAGCAATATCGAATGTTCCACGAAAACCAGGCTCATTAATACCGGACCACGATCAGCCGTGTCAAGGCTTCCGTAGCTCGCACGGTCATATCTTAGGTTTAGTCGACATCATATTGAAGTACGTGGGTATGCGCGCGCATTCCTACATCTTCGGAGCGGTCGCGCGTGATTAGTATTACGTGACGATTAACGAGCCCGCTCGGGGAGGATTGCGTGGAGAGGGCACTTAACACCGCCCCCGCCTCCTTTCGCGCGCCCTTTCCCTCCTTACCTTCTTTAGTTAACTGGGGAGACTCCCTCTCCACACGGAGCACTCGGGGTAAACCAGAGTTTCTCACTATATTACCTAGAGGGAAATCTGGCTTCGGACTGGCATCATTCTCGGAGAGCCCGGACACCTTGAAGACGCGCCTGGCAAGCACCGTTCCGTCTGTCACAATGATTCATTTTTTTACTAAAACAGCACGTAAAAAGCTGTTTTAGCTTTATTATTACGCAAGAACATGTTTTGCTTAACTATGAGAACTTGTTATTGCATGTACAATTATATGATACGTAAAAGGTATCAGCGAGCCACTAAAGTTAGAGGACAGACGACAAGATTCGCGTTTACTCTGAAACAGTTTGTCGTCTGTCCTTGCTTTCCTTCCCTTCATCATGCATTGTAGGTAAGTAAAGATGCAATTACGTGAATGGAACCATTTCATGAAGATTTTACTTTAAGAGCGCGTTATTTGTGTCGCCATATCCACGTTTTAGACGAAGCCTCTTACAACACCGGCCAACACAAGCCTCGCAGACACACATACCGTCATTCCCATGACGGCACGGCGCCCCTTAAGAAACTCCCATAAACGGTGGCGCCAGATTTCCCTCTAGGTGTTATAGTGAGAAACTCTATGCGCTAAACCATCCTTCCCCCGAGGATTTTTGGATTTCGGCTGGAGAGCGTGTTATAGTGATCGTATGGCAACCTGAGTACGTAATACCTCTATATATGTCATCGAAACCGAGAATAACAAGCCACTGACGTCGGTCATACAAATGGTTCGATAGTGATATTACAGTACGTAACAACAAGCACTCCCTAGATTTTCAACGTAGCCTCTCGTCTTGTTGATCTTTATTTCGGAATGCAAAAACACCCGTGTACTGTCGTCTATCGCTGACCTTGTCCTTCGCGCTGTACGTTATTTTTGGTCATGAATTACCAACTAGCCCAAGCAACCACCCTAGTTCGTGTACTTAGATTTTAAGGTGCACGTTTAAGAATTCCAGGTGGCCCAAATTTCCGGAGCTTCCCACTACGGCGGGCCTCATAATCAAATCGTGGTTTTGGCACGTAAAACCCCATAATTTTAATCTTTATTTCGGTAAGGGGCATGCAAAACGAACCATAAATTTCACAAAATATAACCGGAAGAAAAGAACGTAATAAAAATATATGAGTGCACAAGTGAACTATATAGGACTAATAAGATACAAAGACGTCGCACCAAAGCGTTTTTCGTATTGCTGGCGCCGTTGTCCATTCGCGCATTCAAGTTTCACCATGTCACAAAAACACGTCCAGTTATCGTAATCTCCGGATTGATAGTGTTTTACTATATCCACCGAATCTGGTAAAAATAGTCTGCCGAATTCAAAGATTCTTTCGAACTGAGCGGAACTGCAGCACATTCCGGTGATAGATGGAGCTATCAGCAAAGCCTCGCGCACGCTGCAGAATACGGTAACAGAAAAATCAGCAAAATGCGATTACTGCTTTGGCATACGAGAACTCTGCGTATCCCTCCGGGGGAGGAAGCAGACGGGCCGTCGGCGCGCGCGTACAAGGCTCATGCACACCGTTGGCGGTACGACGGCTCAGTAACCACGATCCTACATCGACGGTAAGGCAGCGCCTTGGGGCCGTAAGTTAACACTGCGCCGAGAAGCCCAGTCAAGGAGTGTCCGCTTATATATACCGTGGGTCACGAAGACATCCGCCACGAGCCTGCCGTCACGAGACACCCTCGCTTCACAACCCCAGCTTTCCTTTGCCTCATGCCGCTCTCGACGGTCTCTGCTCGATGGTGTTGCGCCTCTGCTTTCAAGCCAATCCTGCTTCCTGTTCCCGGCTT
Organism: Dermacentor andersoni; assembly: GCF_023375885.2. Lineage (NCBI taxonomy): Eukaryota > Metazoa > Arthropoda > Arachnida > Ixodida > Ixodidae > Dermacentor > Dermacentor andersoni. The sequence continues at coordinate 88,485,085 of NC_092814.1, read as the reverse complement.
CCCGAAACTGCGCCAAGCACGGAGTATGAAACATTTATCGGTGGTTCGCACACACGCACAAAAAACAGCATTAATAATAATAATAATAATAATAATAATAATAATAATAATAATAATAATAATAACGAAAAAGATCCACACAGAAACTCCTCTGGGCGTTGTCAAAATGCCCCTAGCTCACCTATACCACAGCAAGAGACATCAGACTGCCCAGGCGGCGCTGCGGGAAAACCCGTCAACAGCGCCCCCATCCCAGCCTTGGTACGAACTGAGTAGTGCAAAAAGAGCTCTCCGCAAGCGAAGGTGCATAGGCCACAATGGACCGTCGTCTTTCGGTTGTGTGGAGACACGGTTTCTAGAAAATCAAGGACCTGCAAAGCTTCTTCCGCCCATCTACGCTTCAGAAAGGGAGGAAGCTCAGCAGGGCGAAGTACGTGTACAATATAAAAGAAGTCTCATGTGTTTTTTCGGCGTGCTGCAACTCGCTAGTACAGAGGGTATCAGGTTTGTTTATAGGCATATCAGCACAAAAATCTAAGCATTTCAAATTGGTTCATGTTCAAAATGTCCTCAACACAAGACTTAAGTATCTCCTATATTTTTATGCATTTTATCGTAATGTTTTTTTCTCGCAATTATTTACAGAGAGTAAATCCTTCCATAGCCTTTTTCAGGGCAGCAAACAGAAAACATTTTCCAGGGCAGCAAACAGCGTGCGAACATAACGAAAGTAAGCTTCCTACAGTACCTGCGCGCCGCGTCTTTCTGTCTCGCAAGAGCTACATCATCGCGCAGTACCTTTGAACTTTTCGCAGACGCTTCAAGCAACACACGCGCGCATATAAGTGTAAATAAACGCGACATTTTTTTTTTTACACATGTGCGTTACTTCGCAATTACTCATCCAGTGCTCCTACAGCAACTTCATTGTTCACATGTGAAAGACGCATTCGAAACGTGCTTGTTGTATCGGCACAGGACATACAAAATACCGAAACTAGTAATGAGCTCGCGATACAACAATGCTCTAGAGCAGGATTTTGAATTCATAAACGAACCAAAATGTTTGGTTAAACTGACCAGCCAAATCTCTCCGTTCCATTTGTTGAGTCAAGCGGAGGCGGACGTCTGTTAACAGGTGTAAATATCGATGGCACATACACAGGATGGTTCGCAACGTTGTTTTTTTCTGTTTCCATCGAAGTGGCGGCTGCAGATTCTTGAGTTTTCGCTTGGTTGCCGCGGTCCTCCGTCAGGGCTACGCAGTAAAATTACAGCAGAACAACATTATCGCACTTTCTCAAGCGAGCCGCTGTGTTGTGTGGAATGCAAGTAATTCGATTACCCGACACATTGAACGGCCCGTATCCAGCGCTCTCGCCTTTCCCCTTCATACGATCGCGATGGAAATCGCTAAAACTGAACGTTGTTATTCCGTCCTTCACGTACATGGCAATTTACAACACAACAGTAGCGTCGATTGCGGCGTTTCTTCGTAGCGCGCGGAGCTATCGCGGTTGCCGTCGTTTCCGCCATCAGTCTGAAGAGTGCAAGTGCTTTATGGCAGTTCGGCGGCGCGTCCGACTAGCGTAGAAATTCATAGCTCTCTGTCTGGGTCAAAATCTAGTTAAATCGTTGTTTCGCAGTCGCTATCTGCATAGGCAACTTAGCAAGGGAGTCGGGCTTCGCACTACTCAATTACTGCCTCTTCCCACCGGCAGGTGGCGCAACGCGTCTTGCGAAACTCCAGAGTCTGACTTCTATACCACTAGTTGTCAAAGTGCCACTAGCTCACTGTCTATACTGGTCATTATGAACGTTACGAAACTTGATCCGACCAGTATAGACGGCAGCGCTGCGGCGACACGAACTGCTGCGTGCGGCGGCGCAAGGTGAATCGATGACACGAACAAACTACTGCAGGCGGTGACGCCAGGTGCGCTGATGACGTTCCGATAACTTTAAGCCGTTATCGCTCTTCAGCGCCTTATGCATCCGCGTCGAACCATTATGAACTGGGATCAACCGTGCTCCAGCGGCGGCTGCGTATACGGCGCGGCCGCGCGGGCCCTATCTTGAAAGCTACCTGCGATGGAGACAGAGCGCCCAGTGCTGACAGCTTCGTGAGCGGTGCGTTCTCGCTGCGCCTGCCAGGGGTGTATAAGATCAGCTGTCCGCGATAGCGGACAGCCAATTTTTTATGCGAAGACCTCCTGGCATGCTTCGGCCTCTGCGGCCCCAACCCACGGGCCACCTTGCTTTCAGCTTTAAAAAAAATTAAATTATGGGGTTTTACGTGCCAAAACCACTTTCTGATTATGAGGCACGCCGTAGTGGAGGACTCCGGAAATTTCGACCATCTGGGGTTCTTTAACGTGCGTCCAAATCTAAGTACACGGGTGTTTTCGCATTTCGCCCCCATCGAAATGCGGCCGCCGTGGCCGGGATTCGATCCCGCAACCTTGTGCTCAGCAGCCTAACACCATAGCCACTGAGCAACCACGACGGGTACTTCAAGCTTTGATCCCCCCGCTACCCCTTGGGGGCCCTGGAGATCCTGCGCCGTCTGCTTTACTATAACCCCTAGTGCTCTCCTGAGGCCTCCATTTGCCGGTTACATATGGGCCCTCCTGGAGCAATACTTGTAAAAAATTCAATCTATCGTCGCGACGAAAAAAGCGACCTGCGTTTTATACAACATCAGTCAGAACCTTGCCCCTTTAGACGCAGCGATCACCAAATAGGGCTTCCGTGCCCACTGCCTCACCGCGTGGGCAGCCAGCGGCGGAGCGTAAGCAAACTCGACCGCACTCCACAATGCCGGCATGTCCAGGGGACAAACGCATACAACACGCGTTAAGAAACCTCCTACGTAGTGCCTAGGCAGAGTCATATATTCAAGGAGCAAAAGCCCCCAGATTTTCTCCTTCACACCCGCTCTTACTCGCGCCTGCACACAACCGGCTGACGATCCCTCAAATGAATGTCTCGTCTGTACCTACTAGCAATTGTAAAAATGCGCCCGAGCAGCCCGGATTAACCCCCCCTCGCTTCCCCTCCCTCCCCCCGGATCCTTGCGAGCGTCTGAAGACGGCGCGCTTCCTCACCGCTTCCCTCGCTTGCGTGCGCGAGATTGAGCTCCGATCGCTGGCTCACCCTCGTGCGCTCTAATTCCCACATACAGCACACGGCGCCGATTTTATCGCCCTTGGACTTTCTGCGGAACCTCACGGCGACGCCGACAGCGACGGATGAAATGCGCCTGGAGTGTCCACATAATTGCTATCGCAATAAAACGAAGTGGATAATGTGTTTTCATAGGTAGTCAGGTTAGACGACAAACAAACACGGGACGGTGCAAGCAGCGGAAGATGAAACTTGTGTTGAACAGCCTGACGACAGGCCTCCTCAGCAATGCCGGACTGCAAGGCGCGTCGCGCGTACGGTTAGCACCGCGAAGAAGCGTATTAGTGCGGCCGGCCGAGCGCCATCTGCAAGGCCCGAAAGACAATCCTCGCTGACAAGGCAGGGAATATGTAAAAGAAAGCATACTTGCGGGGATGCTATCTTGAAAGACAACTTGGCCTGTGTGGTTGTTTTGTTGGATTTTCCAGTGTGCTGCTGACTGTAACCGCTTTCGAAAGTGAGGAAGGGGAGGCGGATGGCATACTTTGTCCCCCACTTCTGACGGTGGAGGGGCAGATGTGCCCCCTGCCCCACAAATAGATACGCCGATGGGCGAGTATGCCAGGACGAAACCCACTAAATTAAACGGTCACTTCAGGGACCATTTCTGCCAGTGTTAGAGCTCTGGGTTTAATTAGAGCTACGGGTGTAATTAGTTTGACAGTGCTATCAGTGTCAGTGTGATTGCCAGTACCTAGGAGATGCTCCAGGTTCATAAGAGTGTGAAACATAGTGTTGTTCGCAGGCTTATGAAGGTGTTGCACACCAATAATTCAAGACAATAATTTTATTATTATTATTTATGATCTCTTTTTGTCTATATTGATGAGTGAATCCAGGGCTCCGTTAATTGTAACAATTTTCACTTTTGTAGGATATAGAGCAAATCATTTAACGCGTTCAGCCCACCCTTCGCTGGTGTCATGGTAAAAAGTGATGTCGGGATGCGAGTCTGTCTGTTGACCGCAACGCTTGGAGTACTTGCGGCCCAGACATGAGCACCCTCACGAGGGCGCCCTCGTCCTCATCTGCCCTCACCTTCAACTTAGCGAGGTGAGGATCGGCTTGGGAAAATAGGTGAAGGTGAGGGAAGGCGCACGTTGTAAGATGAAGGCCAGGGAGGGTCACAGTGACGATGTGAAGCTAAATGAGAAAGACGCGATTCATATTGCTGAAGTGCAGAGAAGTCACTTAGATCGTATGCATGATGGCTTTTGATGTCTGTAGATTTGCAGCACACTGGCAGGAAGCCTCTCGAGATCAGATGCAAGTCGAAGCCCACTCGTAACTGACTTCAGCCGTGGGAAGTACCCTCAAAGCCATTATGATTTCTGGGTGTTGATCTGCATGCTATTTTTACTCGGATTCACAAACTTCTGAACGTTGACGCTATTTGGAGACAGCTGGACTGTTGAAAAATAAGATAGTGAGCAAGGTCGTAACGAAGCGGTAGCCATGGTGCCGCAAAGTTGCGAACTACGCTTATAGAGGCGAACTCTCTAAACCCCAACCCTATTTCTCTTCCGTCAGTAGTCTCACAGAGCAAACAGTGTTTGGTTTAGTCTTCTATCGTTTCTTCGACGGTAAGTACTACTGTATAAAACTAGTAGTTAGCACATTCTTATCCACGCCTAACAGCGCTCTCGGCTCACGGGCAACGACCGTGTTTGTACTCACCGCGTTTTCAGGAGTGTTTGCTTGCGGCAGGTTATCCCCACCATATATATTACTAAGACTCTCAGGTACAATCCTCGCAAGGGTGCCACAAGGACTTCGTGGATTACGCATGCATGCAGCTAAGAATTAAAATAGGCAGTTCACCTTAGAGACTGAGGGAACATCGGGCTGTGCCTTGTTTCGCCTTTTGTCTCTCACTTTAAAAACTGCACTTTCTGCTGATAACAAAAGATTTAAAAAAAATGGCGACGGGTGCAGTGGTCTCTATGCGAGCATTGTCGACGGCTTAATCTTTAAGTTTAGTCAATGCTCCTATAGTCAAAGCAATGTAGCACGCTTCGACGATATGTATCATATTTCTAAACTAAGCTCCCTGGACGAGTAAATGGTTTATTTTGTTTATTTGAAATTGTAGCAAACCGAAGAGAAGGATAGTAGCCTTTTCAACGCTAGGGTGAGGGCGAGGAAGGGTGCGCAAAATTTTCCATGTGTGGACGAGGGTGAGGACATGACCTGCGTCATAAGGTTGAGGGAGCAAAACAAAAAATTAAGGCATTTGCTCGCCTCGTGTTGCTGTCTAAGTGAACTTCAGCGCTTTTTACATCTACTGCCACTAGTGGAATTTACTAATGCTTATTCTCACCATATTGGAATGTCCGATAAACCATTGTGCGACTCTTGTGGATCTGAAGAAACCACTGAACACCTGCTATGCTGCCCTCAATACGTCTAGTTCATCTCTTTAAAAACCGCACTAGACCGGCTGGACTTCCGACCATCTTCTGAAGCGCAAATTTCTGAACCATGCCCACTTCCCTCGCTGGCACAGAAAGCGATCGCGCGCTAGAGCTGTTTTTGAAACGTACCGGCCTCAGTGACTGTTTATGTATGCAAAATACTATATACATGGACCTATAGTCTTATCCATCGCCCTGCATATTCGCAGTATTCACGCTCTCACTCGTTTCCTCTCTATATTCCCCTTTGTTCTACCTCTATAGTGTAAGTTAGCGAACCGGACGCTAGCCTCGTTGATCTCCCTACCTCTCATCACCTTCCGTTCTCTCTCTCTCAATCTGACATGACTTCCTTTTTTATCTTTTATTTTTTGCGACCGCTGAAGTTTGGGTTGTGTACCCTTCTGTCTAGTGTGCACTGTCTTCACCCGTGCCTAGTGTTGGAGGTCGCATAGTCTCAAGTTTCGGAGACGTATTGATGTTAGAGGCAGCACTACGCGTTCGCTCGCCGCGGCCGACGCTATCCATTACGCCAGCGTTATGAGAGGAATGTGCACGGTCATCGAGTGAAATCTGTTCATGTTTGCCTGGGCGCGCACGACACCATGCGTGTAAATTTAAGTAGTAAGTGAATGTTTACTCCAATTTATACGGCCGATAAAACTACGAATCTTACTTCGTGCAACTGCATAAAACTTGCTGACGCTGTCAATGCTTCGCCTTTCGGGCGAAACTGCGAGTGTTTTTGTTTCTTCTGAGATTTCGCCGGTATAAGTCCAAACGTATGATTCTCTCTTAACACTTCTTTGCGATCGCCCCCTGTTGGCACTTATTGCTTTAGCTGGCAAGACCAGTGTAAGGCTGCATGCTTGCTTCGTATACTTTCACAGCGTCGCGAGTTGCCCATGTGTTACGCGTACGGGCCAGGGGTCCTCTACTGTGTGCGTCCGGACAGAAACCACTTGGGTTTTCTTTTTGTGTTTTGAGTGGTCGGAAAGGCCCGCGTGGTGTCGGATGACCACTCACAGTGCGCGGCGTGGGGACGCTGTACGAATGCGGAGAAGGAATTTGAAAAACATGGAAAACACGGAGTTCGGATTCTGCCTACGGTCATCATTTGTCCCCACAGGCACACTTCGAGTGGGACTGCTGTGCGCGGTGTTGTGGCACCGACTTCGCAGTCCTTTGTTGGCTAGAGGCGCCGCCGAGGTGCGGAATGCACTAGCAATATTGACCACGCGTTGCGCGTACGAGGCAATGGTTGTGGGGTCTTAGGGTCTCGCAGAAGTACCGTCCACCGCGGGTGCGAGCTTAGCGAACCAGAGGGCCGCGTCAGCCATCGCCCGTAGCGCGCCGCTGCGCGCGAGCTCAAACCGCAAGGGGCTACCGAGCGACGCACACAAGAACACAGTATTGCCCATAGTTGACGGAAGCCGTTGATTGTGTCCGGCGGCACCCAACACTGCACAACGCCCGGTCCGGGAGCGGCGCTAGAACCAAAGGGGTCCTGCGCCAAGGGCGAGAAACACACACAGGGGCGCCTATAGCACGTCGCTGCGAGAGCACAGGCTCAAGCTGGGACATGCTGCTAGGAAAAGTCCCGGCGGCTATGCTACTTGCTCTCGCGATGACCAATGGGCCAACTCGCGAGAGCTCGGGCAATCTCCTTCGGCTTGGGCCTCCGATGAGTGTGGCTCGGCGGGGTAACACCTCGCGCGAGCACTAGGCACCCGTTCTTCGGCTTAGCGTTCGGAAAGGATCAACACGAGGTACGCGCTGCCCGCACGGGCAAAGGCACCGTGTGCGAGCTCAAGTCCTAGTCACAAAGTTGTCGGCGGACGAGAGGAAGCATGTACGCACCCAGTGATTTCCCGGAGAAAAGAGACACGCTCCCCGCCGTCGGCAGCCGAAACACGGTCGCACCGTGACGGCAACGTGGCGCGCCACCGCTGTAGAGTGAGACGTAGGGATGGCAGAACAGGTGAATGCGCTCGCGCAATGGCACTGGCGAATTACTCGATCCCCACAGGGTCCACTCCCCTTAGCGTTCGTGCGGCAACAGCTTGGATTTCCTTTTTTTTTTTTTTCGAGTGCTCGGAAAAGCCTGCATGTTGTCGAGTGACGAGGCACAGTGTGCGCCATGGAGGCGCGGTACGTATGCGAAGAACGGATTCGGAGAAAGTGGTCTTGTAAACACTGAGTTTGGATTCCGCCGATGGTCATCATTTGTCGCCGTGAGCAAAAAACCTCGAATGAGACTGGTGTACGCGGTGTAGCGGCGCCGTCTCCGAACTGTTTGCTGGCTAGAGACGCCGCCGAGTTTTGGAATGGCCTGGCAATAAATTGTGCGTGCCTGGCGTTTCTCGCCGAAGGGATCACTGACTACGTAGGCATGGGAAACGTAGCTTTAGAAAGAGAGAACATGGTGTTGTTTTCAAAAATCGTTATATTTAAGAGTAGACCGATCCCTGTGGGCTGTCGTCTACCAAACTTTTGACTCTCATTGGCAATTGCATCTGTGAGACGGGCCAACGGCGCTACCGCCTTTTTTTCTTTTTTGAACTATATTAATCCGGACGATATCCGGTCCCTGAGTCTTGGCTGATATCGGGATTGCTGATGGATCACTGAGGCTCCGTACAATGTACATTGAAATGAGTCCGAGCTGTAATCAGATTTGCTGATCGATCAGCGAGGCACCGTACAGTAGTCTGGGCTCTTATAGTCAAATAACTGCCTCAACTCGGTTAATCCGCCTTTTTCATTTTCCTGTGCTGTCCTCTGCCGCACTCAGCGGGAAACGTTTTCGAAGGGTGCCGGGGCTTTCGCCGGTTGATTTGTGAAACTGCGCCTATGTGGAGTGCGCATCGGTTGTGCGTTTCGTGGCTCGCGAATAATTATTAATGGCTTCTCCGGGGCAGCGCGTCGTTCCTTGGATGCCATGCACTAACTGACTACTGGGTGAGCAGGCATGAGTGCGCTATTGTGCTAACAATGCGGCTCATAAAGGCACGCTGACTTCCATCCGTCGATGCGGCTGCATTGCAGTTTGTTGTCGCTCATTTCTGCACTTGCACCTTGCTTTTCGCATTCTTTTTACACATTATATTTAGACATTTCGCATATTCAATAAGTCTTCGAGCGCAGCCGTCCGCGTCGGATTTAGCAAAGCGGTGCACTTGTTTAATTGACATCTACAACCACAGATCATTGTTAGTGTCAAATATTAGAGAGCACGCGCCCTTTTCTCTATCCGGCTCCCTCCGACGAATGAGCGAGTGCGCGACAGCCTCTCTTCCTCTACCTTCCCGCACCTCCCCTCAATTCGGTTGCGCGAGAGCTCAGGCGTTCTCTGGGCGCCTTCGCGCGACGGATGAGTGAGTGTGCGACAGCCACTCCTCTACCTTCCCGCCCCTCCCCCCAACTCGGTTGTGCGAAAGCTGAGGCGTTCTCTGGGCTCCCTCACGACGAACGAGCGAGTGTGCGACAGCCTCTCCTCCTCTACCTTCCCGTCCCTTCCCCAACTCGTTTGCGCGAGAGCTCAGGCATTCTCTGGGCGCCTTCACACGACGGACGAGTGAGTGTGGGACAGCCACTCCTCTACCTTCCCGCCCCTCCCCCCAACTCGGTTGTATGAAAGCTGAGGCGTTCTCTGGGCTCCCTCACGACGAACGAGCGAGTGTGCGACAGCCACTCCTTTACCTTCCCGCCGCTCCCCCAACTCGGTTTCGCGAGAGCTCTGGCATTCTCTGGGCGCCTTCACGTGACGAACGAGCGAGTGTGCGACAGCCTCTCCTCCTCTACCTTCGGTCGCTCTCTGGGCGCCTTCACGCGACGAACGAGTGAGTGCGCGACAGCCTGTCCTCTATTCCTTCCCTCCCCCAACTCAGTTGCGCGAGAGCTCAAGCGTTCTCTGGCCGTCTTCACGCGACGAACGAGCGAGTGCGCGATAGCCTCTCCTCCTATAACTACCCGCCCCTCCCACAACTCAGTTGCGCGAGAGCTCAGGCGTTCTTTGGGCGCCTTCACGCGACGAACGAGCGAGCGCGCGACAGGCTCTCCTTCTCTACCTTCCCGCCCTTCGCCCCAACTCGGTTGCGCGAGAGCTAAGGCGTACTCTGGGCGCCTTCACGCGACGAACGAACTAGTGTGCGACAGCCTCTCCTCCTCTACCTTCCCGTCCCTTCCCCAACTCGTTTGCGCGAGAGCTCAGGCATTCTCTGGGCGCCTTCACACGACGGACGAGTGAGTGTGGGACAGCCACTCCTCTACCTTCCCGTCCCTCCCCCAACTCGGTTGCGCGAGAGCTCAGGCATTCTCTGGGCGCCTTCACGCGACGAACGAGGGAGTGTGCGACAGCCTTTCCCCTATCATCCCGTCCCTCCCACCAACTCGGTTGCGCGAGAGCTCAGGCGTTCTCTGGGCACCTTCAGGCGACGAACGAGCGAGTCTGCGACAGCCTCTCCTCTACCTTCCCGCCTCTCCCCCAACTCGGTTGCGCGAAAGCTCAGGGGTTCTCTGGGCGCCTTCACGTGACGAACGAGCGAGTGTGCGACAGCCTCTCCTCCTCTACCTTCCCGCCCCTCCCCCCAACTCGGTGGCGTGAGAGCTCAGGCGTTCTCCTGCCGCCTTCACGCGACGAACGAGCGAGAGCGCGACAGCTTCTCCTCCTCTACCCTCTCGCACCAACTCGGTTGCGCGAGAGCTCAGGCGTTCTCGTGGCGCTTTCACGCGATGAACGAGCGAGTGTACAACAGCCTCTCCTCCTCTACCTTCCCGCCCCTCCCCAACTCGGTTGCGCGAGAGCTAAAACGTTCTCTGGGCACCTTCACGGGACGAACGAGCGGGTGTGCGACAGCCTCTCCTTCTCTAACTTCCCGCCCTTCGCCCCAACTCGCTTCCGCGAGAGCTCAGGCGTTCTCTGGGCGCCTTCACGCGACGAACGAGCGAGTGTGCGACAGCCTCTCCTTCTCTACCTTCCTGCCCCTCCCCCAACTCGTTTGCGCGAGAGCTAAGGCGTTTTCTAGGCATCTTCACGCGACGAACGAGCGAGAGCGCGACAGCTTGTCCTTCTCTACTTTCTCGCCCCAACTCGGTTGCGTGAGAGCTCAGGCGTTCTCTGGGCGCCTTCACGCGACGAACGAGCCAGTGCGCGACAGCCTCTTCTCCTCTACCTTCCGCCCCTCCCCCCAACTTGGTTGCGCGAGAGCTCAGGCGTTTTCTGGGCGCCTTCATTCGACGAACGAGCGAGTGTGCGACAGCCTCTCCTCCTCTACCTTCCCGCCCCTCCCCCAACTCGGTTGCGCGAGAGCTAAGGCGTTCTCTGGGCGCTTTCACGCGACGAACGAGCGAGTTCGCGACAGCCTGTCCTCTCTACCTTCCCGCCCCTCCGCGCAACTCGCTTGCGCGAGAGCTCACGCGTGACCGTAACCTTCCCCCCCCCCCGGTCTTCCTACCTGCCACTCGATGCGCTCTTTTCCTCGCCTTGCAAGGCGATTGGAAGATTGGTGGAAGAAAAATAGGAAACGACAAAAAACGGAGACGTACAAATATAAAGTTCACACAGGGGGTCAGAAAATTTGACTATGAAAATTCATCGTGTTTTCTTCTTTTTTTCTTTTTTTTCTTTAACCTAGGTAGGACATTAGGCAGTATAATAGCTAGAGCCTGGTGGCCCAACCGACCACCCCGTTCCAAAGGGGACGCTCATCTTATTCATCCATCCATCCATGAATCGCTCACTCGCCGAAATAGCGGTCGGTTCTAACGAGCGACAGTGCATCTCTCTTCCTTGCCCCTTCCCGCCAATCGGTTGTGCGAATGCTCACGCGCGACAGTCCCCTTCCCACCAGCCCGCCCTTTTCGCAAATCGGTTCCCCGAGAGCACGCGCCCTTTACCTCGACGTGTTTCCTCGCCTTCCTTTGCCTTCCCTCGCCCAAGTCCGACCTCCAACCATTTACCACCGACCATCAACCATTGACCACCACAATCTAACCATCAAACCGGCCGAAAGAGCCAAAGAGGGCCAAAACGCGCTTGGAGGCTGCTTTTAAAGGCCCTACAACCTTTGAATGAGGCAGTCTGTGCTTCTCCGGTTATTCGGACAGTTCGGAAGCACTCCTTGCTGGCAGCTTTAAACGTCCCCGCCTTATTAACGACGTGGAATCAGCCGCGGCAATTGGTCGTGACGTTTTCACTTCCTTTATCTGGCATTTGAAGCACCTTGGCGGAGTCAATGAAGTCGCGCACCTTGCGCCTTGGAAACCCGTGACTGACCACGAAAGGCAGCACGCTGTTCGATTGAAATCTCGAAACAACTTGTCTGACACTCTTCGCCTAAAAGGATTTGCTCTCCTTGAAACGCTTATGCATGGGGTGGGGTGTGTACACCATTTCTTGGGTAGCCAGGTATTCCAAGAGCTCTTGGTTTGGCTGTCACTTTGAAGCAGCACTGGTTCTATCAATGATCGTTTGGTAGGCATCCTGGATGACTGCCTTAGCAGTGACACCACATACTCTGTCACTTTGCCACATTCACTGCGCCTTGCGACGCGAAATCTACGACAAAGCCTCAACGTGCTGTAAATCTATGGCACGTTGGTCTGGATCCTGCTGCTTGATTTATCCCGTCGCTCAGTATGATGCGGTTAATCTTCCGCAGTTGCTGACCGTCTGATGGTTCTATAAGGACAGGGGCCTCCGCCATGCGTTGCTTGCGGTGACTCATGCTAGAGAATTGCATTTGTCGACTGCAACTTCTATGAGTCTTCGGTTTAAGGTTTTTAACGCTTCGGACTGCTCAGCACTGCCCGAGGCACTGTTTTCAGCCAACGAGCGTTGGCGTACGCAGTGTCTCGGGCAATTCTGGGCAGTCCAGGCGTGACTTGCACGAACATTTAATAACGAAAATAATATCGAATTTAAGAACGCGTTCTTAAATGTTCCATAGACAACGCCTAGTCCGAGCAAGAACGCGTTCTTAAATTCGTTATTATTTTCCTTATTAAATGTTCGCGCAAGCTGCCGCAGGACTATACAATCAAGGAGATCCCGTGTTTACGCATCTGTATGTTGTAGTGGTGGGCCTACGTATTTCATCGTCGACGTCTTGATAACAATCGTCGTTTCTTGAACGCTCACGTGCAAATCCACCCGTTGAGCTTTGTGTCGACGTGTGTGACACAACAGTTGAATTTGGGATCTCGTTTCGTGGGTGCGATAGGCACCTGTTCCCTGCTCTTGCAACAGGCGCCGATCTGCTGCTAGATTTTATCACTAGCGTGCGACGGGCCTACTCTGGCGTCATCCACACAGCGGAAAGACGCTGGCACGTTTCTCGGCAAACGCAGCTTACTCGACGCAGTGCTGCTAGACGGACACTAATGGCTTATCAGACACCGACACCGGAGAGAGCCAAAAACGGACGCGTCCACTCGTGATGGTTTTCACTAAAGGTGCCAATTTTTGTCCAGTAAATTATCACGTATACTCGGCGTCGAATCGTGTCATGAGGACAGCATAAACTAGAGATCATCTTGAGTCCGTTCATCGTTCCGTATGGCACAAAATGCTCCATCCCTTTCATGCATGTTCTGAATGAGACAAGAGCAACGGTCTTGTTGACAAGACAAAGCAATAACGAAATGAATGAGAGCAGCAGACGACAGGAGAGAGTGATGGAGGAGGGGGCAGTGACGAGCGCTACGACCAATCAGCGCCGTGCGCTCGCGAGCACGGCGCTAACCATGTTGATCTTTCTAGAAGCGATATCAGGCGGTGTCGGGTTGGCTACCTTGGTGGCTGCGGTTCTAGTCACCGTGTAGCGGCGGAAAGTGCCGTATGAATTGTGCACGTGGGTTTTCTGCGAAGACGCGATAACGGCGGTTGGTGTACGAAGTTTGTGCCACTGTTTTCTGCCCTATCAACATGCGGACCGAAGTATTCGAACCGTGAGTATAAGGAATTTTCTGTGCTCCTTCTTACAGTATCGGCTTTTTTTCAGAGCCGTGATTATGCGGCTGCTACTCAAAGTTGCGCTTTCGTCGCGCGCTGCTGTTCCGCGTGGCTCCGACTGTTATTATTTGAATTACGAGTGGAACATGAGCGTGTACCTTGATCATCTTGGGGTGCTTGTATGGGCGCATCACATTCATTGCTGTTGTTTCTGCCTCTCATGCTGCCTCTCCTGTCGCGGAGGCATTGTCTAGGTTCTTCTGTTGCAGTGTTCTCAGACTACGGGGTCTACAGTACCGGCAAACGGAGGCCTCAAGAGAGCACCTGAGATTGTAATAAAATAGGCGACGCTTAATCTCCAGGGCGCCCAAGGGGCAGCGGAGTGATCAAAGCTGCAACCAGGGCGGTCCGTAGGTTTAGGGCCGCCGAGGCCGAAACGTACCGGGGGATATTTTTTCGTACAATATCGGCTGTCCGCGATAGCGGAAAGCCGATCTTGTACGCGACGCGGAGGCCTCGGCGAATGCTCAACCCGCGGATAAATTCCAGCTTTGGTGTTTCCGTTGACCCTTTGGTGTCCTAGAGGCGCCACCAAAGTACACTAAATAACGGCACGTTGTTTACACTTAGTACTTGCGCAAATTCTCACTTCCCCCGCGGCCTGCCAGTATGTCTGAAGCTAGCATTGGTTTAGAGTTGCGATGACGCTCAAAGCAAAGAGTGGGCTTGAACCATGAAGAAAGGCAGTTGTTTCCTCCCTCCATGGCATGAACCCACAGCTGTAGTTAAATAAAGCGTCGCCACAAAAGCGTGATGTGCTGCTTGTTATACTCCGCATGGTGTTGCACCGCTGTCTCTACCGTCAGATGTAAGACATGCAGTTACCCTGGAGAGCATGTGTCGTCCGTGAGTTCGCGGATGTGGTAGGAATAGTTTCTTTGATTTTAGGACGCTAAAGAGATACACAAAAGGGAGAAACACACAGAGCGACAATGTGTGTCTTTGTGTTTCTTCCTTCCATGTGCCTCGTTAGCGCCCTAAAATCATGTTGTACAAATTGCACCAACCTACCGAAGAAGAAGTTTTATGAAGAGCTTCTTTCTTAGTACGTGCATGCGATGAGTAGTTCACACTGACAGACGTGCGCAAAACCGATGACTGTACCTTGGCTACGCAATTATTTCTCTGCGTCGACTGTGATCATCTGGAAATTGTATGCATTGCATACGCCTCCTACTGAACTATCTCGCTCAGTTTGTAAAACTTAAACATGATTTATAAAAGAGTGATCACCCAGTGAATGAGCGACACTCAGTCTATTCTAGGTTCCTGTGACCTGATATTACCACTTTTTTTTATTAATAGACATTACTTTCGACACGTTACTTTATAAATACGAGGCATCAATATGTGCTGCTAAATAGGTTGGCGTTCGGGTTGACAGTTTCCCAAAAGCGTCCGCCCTCTAGGCTCTAGCATTTCGGAACGATTTTAACCGGAACGGTAGTTCATATTTTTTTAGCAAATTTTGGCTGTGGATATTTCGAAGCGGTGCTAATTTGAAGGTTTCTGCTAAGCAGACATCACTACACTACTTCTCGCCTTCAATATTGCAGTGAAATAAGCGCTCTAAAGTGAGTGATTCATAAGTTCATAAGTGAATATATTTTATTAGCTACTTAGACAGTGGAATTTGTCGTGCAAGGTAATCCACCTGAGGAGACGGAACAAAGATATCTCGATCGTTGAAAAATCTGTTCGAAGTAAAAGAAGAAAAAAAATGTAAAGAACCCGCGTGTGTGTGTGTGTGTGTGTGTGTGTGTGTGTGTGTGTGTGTGTGTGTGTGTGTGTGTGCGTGCGTGCGTGCGTGCGTGCGTGTGCGTGTGCGTGTGTGTGTGTGTGTGTGTGTGTGTGTGTGTGTGTGTGTGAGAGCAGCACGCACGCACGGCCAAGCGCACGGCGAGAGCGAAAAGATCGAATCAAGTTCTTCGGCATGATTAGAGATATTCAGTGGTTCGGTTTAACTGAGTTCGTTTACACGATTTTCATCAATCATCAATTGTGCCGGTTGGGAGACAATGTTCCTTGCTGGCCAGAACTGGCGGACAACGGGGAAAAAAGCGCGGTTATAACCAATAAGCTGTTTATTAACTAAAATTACGAATTAAGCTTCTTTTCCTGTCTTTTTTTTTTCTTTTCTAAATTCAGTGCACACAATAAAACTGCGCAATTAAAGCCAATTGGTCCTCGATCTAGACATGTCCACTTAATTGAAATGCTGGTGCTAGCGACATTTTCGACATATTTGTCTCCGTAATGTGCTATACGAAAGGCATGGGTGATTATTATTATTATTATTATTATTATTATTATTATTACATGCGAAGAATTTCTTCAGGGTGTCTACCAACCGGGAAAACCGGGAATTCTCAGGGATTTTGAGTAGTCTGGAAAAACTCGGGGAAACTCAGGGAATTTGTGCCTCTATCAGGGAAAATTAGCTGTAAGTTTATTGAAAGGGTTGAAAGTCGCGGTAACGCTGGCCCGAGTAACAGACAGGAATCGTAATGACTAGTCTTTGACGCCCTGTCGTCGGCTGGAGGAGTTGCCAGTGTACAGTCAACGACCAACTTTCCGGATTCCCGACAAATTGGACGGCTTTGCGGCACCACCACTTACCCCATAGAGTCAATGTATCAAAACGACTGAAATTTCGGACGCAAGAACTCTTCGCCGTCCGATTTTCCAGACGTTTTGCCGTGACCGCAGGTCCAAAACGGCATTATTCAGAGCCACCACCGCTGCCATTTTCATTACCTCGCCGCCTCGAACCGCCGCTCTCACACGATGATTCGCTGGCAGCCATAGCCACCACTGCGGCAACGCTAGGCCTAGCGGCTTCGACGTTCGCTATGAAGCTTCTTGCCGTTGAGTGCAGCGCTTTTATTGAAAGAATGTGCTGCTGTCAGCAATGCTACGGACTCCGCCTTTGTGGTCCTCGCAATTGGCTTAGAAGCTTGGAAAGCACGGTACGTTGCATAATGCCGGTTACCGAAAGTCAGCTTCGCCTCTGTACAGAAATGTTACTTGGTGAAGCATATGCAAACGTATTGCAGTGAAGCATAAGAAGCGTGGGCAGGGGCTGTTGCCACGGGACACAGTATGTATTCCTTAATTATACACGCGTGCACCCGGTATTTCCTGTCACAGTACAAGCACCGATATGCCTACTACGTGTACTGACAGGCCTGCAGAGCGTTTTCGAGTGTGCCTGTGGCGGATTGAGCCCTTAAGGGCAGTAAATGACATCAATTTATTTTTCCAACCGGCCGATTTTCGGGCGTTTTCGCGGCCCCTGGGGAGTTCGAAAAATCGGACGTGGGCTTTGAAACTGACCAAGAAGATGCTTCAAATGGTCCGTGTGGCGAATGAGTGGCGGAAGGCGGACAAGAACAGAAAGGACCTACGCATTGGGGAATGAACGGAAAAGGAAGCGTGCTGCCGTCGTTTTGAGCTCAAAAAAACAGTGTTGGCTGATGCTGAGATGCAGGTGTCCCTCATCCAAACCAAAACTCTTTAAAGCAGTGAAACACAACACTGAGGCGTCGTTCGCGCGCTGAGAGTACGTCAGGACAGTTGAGGTTGACTTACGAGCTGTTGAGAATCTCAATTGTGACAAAGTTCGGGCCTCATACCACTGAGCTTGCCATCAGTTGATAGAAATAGCTCATATTCGACAACATTTGCTTCTGTATGCATCTCCTTTTTATTTGTATTTGAGAATGTCCGACTCGATTTGCAATTTTTTCGAAGGCTTTTCATTTGCTGTGCATTTTACTAACCCCTCCCTTCTATTCTTTTTTTGAATAGCATAAACACTACTCCTTAGTATTCAAATTTCATTGTCTTTTTTTTATTTTTTTCATACGCTTACTAGAGAGTGACAGCATCGAGCGATATGATTTCAGCCCGTCTTGACATAAAACATAGTCCTGCATCACCCAGGGAATTTTGCAAAGGAACTCAGGGAATTTGGAAATGTCAACTTGGTAGACAGCCTGTTCTTGGCGAACATTTGCCACCTACGTCTCGGTGCTCTCATGGTCGTTTTGTTAGCTTGGTATATACCAAATTGGCATAGAGTGCATGACGAACATAAATGATCGGTGATGACACGAATATCATGACGTGTGTCATGTAGGTCATGAAACAGCCTCCTACGTCTTGGTGCTCTCATTGTCGTTTCGTTAACTTTGTAGGTACCAAAATTGGCATGGAATGACAAGAGTGTACGACGAACATAAATGATAGGACATGGCATGAATGTCATGACTAGCGTGTTATGTAGGTCGTAAAGCAACCGCCTACATCTTGGTGCTCTCATGGTCATTTCGTTAACTTGGTATCTACCAAAATTGGCATATTATGACAAGAGTGTGTGACGTACATGAATAATAGGTCATCGCATGAATGTCATGACTTGAGTGTTATGTTGGTCGTGAAGCGACCGCCTACACCTCGCTGCTCTCATGGTCGTTTCGTTAACTTGGTAGGCGCGCCGCACATTGCTTTGCATAACATCGATTCCCACAGGGCGTGGGATCTGCCAGCTTTTATTATTATTATTATTATTATTATTATTATTATTATTATTATTATTATTATTATTATTGCGATAGCAATTATAAGGATACCCCAGGCGAATTTCCGGCGTCGCCGTGATGTTCTGTATTAGGTGCTCATTCACCCCGACGACTTGAGGAGGTCGCGCGACCGATTGCAATGGGCCTTCAAAGATCGACTCAAGGCGACCGATGTATACATACACACCGGCAAGTGCGACCGGCCAGTCGCCACACCAAAATGTTCTTCATATGCGGCTCACGTCTGCTGCACTCGCCGGTGTGAAAGTGCGATAACATCGCGGCCGCGCGCCTTATGCCGTAGGTGCGAACGGAAGCATGCGAGGGTGAGCCGAGAAGGATTGCGGCTTGATGCGGCGGCGTCTTCTCGCTCTCAAGAAAGGGAGGAAGGGGGGGGGGGGGGGGGCAGGGCATTGTGCATCACCTATTCTAATCCAGTTGCGGCAGCTGTGCGCGGCCGCGTGCGTCCATTCTTGGAGGCCATCTGCGGTGGGCTCGAAGGCCAACGGACCTGAGATAGCTGATGGCTTCGTGTGCGCTGTGTTCTCGCGCGCTAGCGTGTCGGAGCCGACGAGATTTCGAGGGTGACGATGGGAGACTTTGTCGTGACCCATATAGGTATTGCTTTGGAGAGCCGAAACAGCAACGCGAAGTTCATGAAGAGGGAAAGGATCCGAAAGATTGAGATTGATTGATGGGGGTCCTGTGTAATCTGGGTACGTTAGTTTAGTGTATGGGACAATGTAGGCTTCGCGGAGATCTTGATCTTGAGAGCTTCCACTGTCATAAGCGTCGAGGGTCTTACTTAAAGCGTGCTATAGCTACTTCTGCATGTAGCCACAGCATTAAAAAGGAAGCGGAGGAGACGCCATGGCAGATCTGAGATGCACGATAATGGCTAGACGGTCGCAAGTGTGAAGCCAGCACTCTTGCGTAAGTGTGTCGGAAGCAGCTAAACGGCAGTTGCTTTTCTTGCGGCGCCATCGTTTCAAAAGGCCTCCTCAAGCATCCCAAATGTGGAAATGTTGATCGGGTGGCGCATCCGACACGCTGGTCCGAGTCCATGTTGTGGGAGCGTGAAAATAAGTTTGCTGCGCATCGACCCATTCCTACAGTGTGGAGGCAGTGGGGCAGCCTGACGCACCTATCTCACCCGGCACCAGTTCGTCGTATGTGTGGATTTCGGCGGCCCTTGAATGCTTTGGCATGTAGCGTAGTGATAAGAGTGGTCGCTTGTGGGCATGTCGTGGGTATTGTTCCACGTTGCCGTCAAGGGACCCCGTCGTGAGATCTGGCGTTGTGTCCCGTTGATCCGAGTTGCCATGGTGCGTGATATAATCTGGGTCGTTATGTAAAAGAAAGGAATGATGGCGAAATGTTTTTGGAAGGTCGGTGCCTCTAGGGGTGTTATTTCGATAGCCCCAGGCTGTGTGCGGGGCGTTAATATCGCCTTCGACGAGATGAGAAAAGAGGCGAGTATGGGGCGTCGGCGGAAACAGTCATCTAGGGTCGTGTTGGATGCGCGAGGGGGCAGTAGACGTTAGTTAGGAAAACACAATTGGTAGGAGAGGTTCCGGAGCAAGCGGAAATAAGGCGAATCGTAAGGTAGGATGGAATGTCCGCTACATCAACCGCCGTGAGATCCCCTGGGTACATAGGTCAGGTAAGCAGGGTGAGAGCCAAAAAACCCTCCAGTGAGAGAAATAAATTGAGCGGGTTCTTGGAGGAAAATGATGTTGGGTGGCGAGGTGTGTGCGGCAGTGTACTGCAGGAGGAGCCGCCGCTTGCGCGCGAGCCCCCTGCAGATCCATTGCCACACGATTAAGGTCAGACGCCATTGTGGAGAACGCGAATTTAGAGGTCGTCCGGTCGATCCTCAGGTGCGGTGCGGCAGCGACTACGCGAGCGGCGAGGGCTACGGGGGCGACGCGGATGATCCGTGTAACGGAAGCAGTGTGCCAGACGATCGTCCAGCTCTTCGCAGATAAGAATGAGAAAAGTTGTAGAGATGTGGCGGCCTGAGGCCGCTTCGACCCTAGAGAGTGAGGTTCCAAAGCGCTGTTCTAAAGAGCTGTGTCGGTATCTTACTCCCGTGAAAGCTGCAGCACTGAAGAAGAGAGGGCATGCCGCAAGGCGTTGCTCAATAGTTTTGATGCGGGCCGCCCTCCAGAGAGGCATACGTAGTCCACTTGGTTGACATGCAGTGAATTAATCTCAGACGGAGAGGCGGACAACGAGGTCTATCGAATAACAGCAGCGGAGGATACTTGTGGGGTAAGAGTAGCGGATGAGGTGCCGGAAAAAGGTGTCTCTGTATTAACAGCTGGAGCAAAGTCCATGGCAGATGAATGGCTGCAGTGTATCATAAGCCCATGCCTTAAGGTGGGCATGGGCTTATGGCTCTATATGGAGACTTCGAAAACGCGCGCGTTCTGCATGGATCCAAGGCATTTTGTGCGAAGCTCAAGTGACAAGTTCGAAAACGTGGCTCTTAATTACCTAAGCAAACAAAATCAGGAGCAGCAAAAACAAAATCGTGGTTATGGCACGTAAAACCCGTGAGTTTTTCTTCTACAGAAACGTTGTTACCGCAAAAGTAAAACAAAAATGATACTAATAACTGTCCTTCATCCGATTTGTCTGTTATTGCTATCGATGCGATTATTTTATTGCAATTGCTCTATCTTATCTCTTTTTATTTATTGCACTGCATTAACGATTACGTTATTTTGTGCCTGCAGTACACATCGATGGCTTCCACCTTAACCGCATTTACAATGTTCTTCGTGGGCTTTTAAATCTATACATCCGAATCGTGCTTCCTTGTGGGCTCGGCAGCGTCGTTGCCGACAGTGTGCCTTATCCACATTCATTATTTTAGAGCCCAAACGCAGAATATGCGCGTTTAGAATTTCAGCTGCTTTTTCTTGCTGTTCACCTAATATATTTGTAAGCCTTTTTCTTTCTATACAAGCACTATTTATTAATTCAGAACCGTTTCTACAAATCTGTATAGTTTTTTTCCTATTTTCAACATGTGTACACGAACGCTTTAAATCAAATGCCTTGCCGGAAATTTGTAACCAAGCCTTTGCGTCTGTGGGATTTCTCGTTTTTAGAGCGAAGCTGTTAAGGGCTACTTTCCCCACTATCGTGTGCGCATGTAGAAAAAAAATCCCGAAGATAGTGCAATACCGGGCCGACCTGCGGCAGGGGTCAAACAGGCGTTAAGCACTCCCCATACGTGGGCCGATCCCGAAGATAGTGCAATACCGGGCCGACCTGCGGCAGGGGTGAAGCAGGCGTTAAGCACTCCCCATACGTGGGCCGATCCCGAAGATAGTGCAATACCGGGCCGACCTGCGGCAGGGGTCAAACAGGCGTTAAGCACTCCCCATACGTGGGCCGATCCCGAAGATAGTGCAATACCGGGCCGACCCGCGGCGGAGGTGCAGTTCGCTATTAAGGGACCCACATACACAGCTTCGCTAATCATCCTTCACAGATTGGAAGGGCACTGAGTTTTCTTGTTTTTTTTTTTTTTTTTTTTTTTTGTTTTTAGCTGTGGAGTGCTTCTGAATTTTTCCCCAACGTTTCATTGTCAGCGCAGCATTATTGTAATGTCTTTTGATGTATACCACCTAAGCAGTTACATTTTTAAGGCATGTGCAGTTCTTCCGGTGCGGGCCGGGCCCATTCATGCAGCCGTGCAGCTCGGCCTCTTCCTTATAGAATTTGTCGAGAGATCAAATACATCAATAATAACTACATTGCCATTTCGAAAGATTCTGCAAACGAATTCTTGAACGCTATGCACTGTCAAGACAAGTAAAATGTGTATTTTTTCGTAAAAGAATGTACTCTTATGTCTCAAAAATTGTGCCCCAAATAACTGATATCAATGCTTTCATCTTTTCTGTCTATTTAGTAAGCAAAGAAAATATCACACGAACTTTAGAACTATATCAGTTCGAAACCAGCAAAGTAGTGCATGCCGCTGATATGAAAAATGCAAAGGCCATGGAATGAAGAAGTTGAGGACACATATTTTAATGAAACATTCTCATTCAAGAACCTTGTTTACATTTTTGTACATATGCAACGGCCAAGGAAAAATCTCAATGACGCTGTCCTTTGTTCCAATGTATTGCGCAGGAGCAGCTGTCATCGGTCGTGTATCGCGAGTAATTGCACCGAAATTATAGTCGCAACAGAGAGCACATATAAAAAGCAGGAGTTCTGCAATATATACGAGCGCGAGTCAAATTAAAGTCAGCCAACGCGAATATATGACAAACGGGGTACTTTATTTAAAAGTAGTCTCCATGAGCAATTTAAACATTTGTCCCACTGACTAACGAGTCGCGCGCTATGTCCGTCTCATATAACTCCTTGGGTTGCTGCTTGAAAAACTCTGTAACTGCCTCTTTCACGTCATCGCACGACGCGAGTCTGGTTCCCTTGAGCTGTTTTTTCAATTGCCCCAAAGTTTGGAAGTCGCAAGGTGACAGGTTTGGGCTGTATGGCGGATGTTGCAGCGTTTCCCACTTGAACTTTGCCACTTTTGTATTAACCACATCAAGGACGTGGGGACGGGCATGTCGTGGAGCAAGATGACCCCATTCGTCAATTTTCCATGTCGTTTGTTCTTGTTTGCGACACACAGCCGATCCAGCGTTTTGCAATATCGCAAACGGCTGATAGTCTCTTCGGGTTTAGCAAATTCGATCAGTAATGGCCTCTGACGATCGAAAAAAAGTCAATAACACCTTTCCGGCGGGAATGACGGCCTTTGCTTTCTTTGTGGTTGGTGAATTTCAGTGTTTCCACTGTAAGCTTTGCCGTCGTGTTTCAGGCTCGTAATAGTGGCGCCATGATTCGCCCCCGGTCACAATTGCAGAAAAGAAGTCGTCACCCTCATTGTGATACCGGATCCGATGAGTCAAGGCAGCGCCGAACCTCTCCGTCTTCTGGCGGTGGTTCAAACTCTTCGGCATCCATTGCGCACACAAGAGCCGATAACCGAGATGTTCATGAATTATGCTGTGAACTGAACCGTGACTGATATTCACACGCTCTATCAATTCATCGATGCTTATCTTCCGTTCTTGTCTATCAGCTCATCAACCTCTGCATTTGTGTTGGGGATGATAGCACGGTGGCTTTGGCCCAGTCTTGTATCGTCTTTGCAACTTTCACGTCCTTCTTTGAACAGTTTGCTCCAATGTTTCAAAGTGGCCAATGATATGCAATGCTCAACGTACACGGCAGCCATACGGCGACTAATTTCTTTTTGGGAAACACCTTTCTACAGCTGTCAAAAACCTCACGACACCACGCTGTTCAACTTTTGGAGCGTTCAATTTGTCACGCAACCATGTTCAACGCAGTGTATCAGAGCAAAAAAGAACATTTATCCTCACATCTGTGTGTCAGTTTTGTAAATGAGAGATGCCTGTGTGCTACGCGCATGCCTCGCAGATAATGAACCAAACTATTATTGCGCGGGGTGGGTAGGCTCACTTTCATTTGACTCGCCCTCGTACATTAGAAATGCGAAGATACAATGCAATATACAGATGCGAAGATGCAGCTTGATAAAGGGCAAAAAAGTGTCACTGGAAACAAGCTTCACTGCACGTATACAGAAAACCTCGCAACAAGATATTTAAATATACGAAGTCTCCAATAAATCTACGTATCTAAGAAAAAGTCTGTATATAATGCGTCAAGCAAGGCAAATAAACATGTTGCGCGATCACAGATTGATAGGTCACAGAATCCTAAGGCCCGCACCTCCCTACACTTTACCGATGTACCGCCCGCGGGCGCGCTTCCTCCCCGCTTTTCTCCCTTGCGCATAGAAGACCGAGCCACCATCGTCGCCCCCCCCCCCCCACGCCACCCCCCCTCTCCCTACGCTTTCACTCGCACATGCAGCATGCGGTGCGCGGTCACAATGGTATCGCTCTTGGAAATTTATACGGAACATGAGGGAGACGGCGACGGTAGGAATGCGCCTGAAGTGTCCATGTAATTGCTATCGCAACAATATAATTAAGAGTATCCGGCAATTTGAGCTCCCCGTGGCCCATTACTTTCCGCAAAAGAAGTAACAAAATAGAACTTTCACCATGCGACAATTCGCTGCGCCGCAACGGTGTCTTTTGTGGGGCCGGGACACCAAAATGAAAAAAACCCGAAGGAAAGCATGTTAGCCACAATCGAATGCCTACTTTGAGCAGCTAATGTGGCTACCGAAGGAATATCGGAAAAAACGTGAGCCGCTTGTTCCACAGGGAACTACGCATACTGTACGGTATCCTACACCGTCAAGAAAAGACTTTTCGGAGAGGTTGCTCTCAAGCGAACGTGTTGCAATCCGTCGAGTCCCCGCAGGGATGGCGGTGAGCGACCACGCATTGTTTCTTTTTCTCGTCTAGCTGCTGGCCAGAAAGCGTCCAAAACTCTGCCAGGCGAAAATCCACTCGGCCAGCGAAACACGAACGCACACCGAAGTGCGCCGCGCGGTGGTCGGGGCAACTCGAGAAAAACGCATGCGCTCTGGCTGGCCCTGGCAGCCTGCGGGTAGCGAGAACAAGAAAACTGAAGAGGCTCAATGTGTCCTCGCGAATAAAAGTCAAAGTAGAAAAATAAGTAAGAACGTAGGTGCCTTTGCTGGCTTTAGTGTCTTGACATGGAGGCTTTGGCGCAGGTGGAAAAAAAAATGTTGATATTCTTTTCTGGGACATGACGGCACAAATGAACCACCACAACGCTTCGTCTCATAGGACCTCGCTGCGTACTTTGTCAACTTGACTGATAGTGTGTTGATTTGGCTTGTTTCGTTGTATAGTCCTTTGTACGACTTTAGATGAGTTAATGCACCTTTGGCGTTATATGTTTATACAAACATTAAACCCTGAAAGTTCCGAAATTGAAAATCTAAACCACGACTTTGTAAATGTCAATGCACCTTTCGCATCGAAAGTTTATGAGAACTTTTAAATTATGTGGTTTTGCGTACCGAAACCACGATCTGATTATGAGGCACGCCGTAGTGAGGGGCTCCGGAAATTTCGACCACCTAGTGTTCTTTAACGTGCGCCTAAATCTAAGTACACGGGTGTTTTCGCATTTCGCCCCCATCAAAATGCGGCTGCCGTGGCCGGCATTCGATCCCACGACCTCGTGCTTAGCAGCCCAACACCATAGCCACTAAGCAACCGCGGCGGGTCGATGTGAACTTTATACCCATAAAGTTTCAGAATTGAAATCCATGCGCTCCGTAGATTCCGCGGCCTCCGCGAGATGCCGCGACGAGCCCGCTCGCCATCAAAACACCATTGAAACTTTGTGCTCGGATGGGGCTCCTGCGTTATATGACTCCAGGTGCATGGGCGTTGCCGCAATATCCAGCCCGAGTTCGCAGTGTTTGCGCCGAAATATGTTTTCGAGTGTGATAAAGACATTCTTGACGGAATCCAGAATGATTTCCGGCGCCGGGGGTTGTTTTGGTCGGCGGTGCATGACAGCACGAAAAAATTTCGGGGGTGGGGGGCTGAAGCCTCATAAGCCCCCCCCCTTCCCCCCGGCTACGCCCCTGAACACAAGTGGTGCACGCATGAACGTTTAACATCAGCTCACCACTCTAGAACTCTAGTATCGCATTAAACGGTGATGAACTTGAACATTCGCCGTAAGCACCACCTCCTATTACCGTCAATCAACGCAAACAACGGAAAACTTCGTTTACATCGATTCCCGCAGTGCTTGGGATCGGCATAATTTCTCTGTGTTCAACAGCCGCGAATCAATTGTAGCGGCCTCGACGAGTTGTGGCGAGTGTGCACCGTTCCCTTTCGCTGGTGCCGGCGGTTGCGCGCAGCGGTTGAGCTGAATATGTCGGCACTCCGGTTTGCAGGGACATTTTAGAGAGAGAGAGACTCCCACCGCCTCCCGCCCCGCGACGGAGACGGTTTATTCGTTTCTTGCTGCCCCGCCTCTACAACCGCCGCTATGGCCAGGACCTGGAGTGGATTGACCAGGAGGAGGGCACTTTCCGCATCCGCTGGGGTCTGGACCCAGGGATTTCTCAGAGGGGCCCTCCTGTACAGTTCTTTAAGGTGAGCGCACGATCGGCTGGGCACCACTGTGCCTTAAGTGGAATATATCGGGCGCACCAGCTAACGCGGAGCAAATTAAAAATCTTCTGTGCGGATGTCTGCAACGTCATGAAGAAGCCTCCAGAATTTTGGGTTATTGTTGAGTAATTTGGTACTGATTAGATAACACATCTTCAAATTAACTCTACCGTCACGATGTCAATAAATAATTTGTAGAGCACATTTTAAAACACTGCATGCACAGAGGAATTATTTTAATTGCCGAAAAATTAGCTACACCAAAGGTAACGCGTCACAAACAGTTCAGAGCAATATATGTTTTCAAATGTGCTCTACACATTTTGTTACAACGTTGTGGCCATAAAGTTGAAAATTAATATTTTATATTGATGTTCACTACTAATTACACAATTAGAAGACAAAAAATATTGGCAGCTTTTTGAGAAGCTTATAGAGCTTCATATAGTTCATTTCGTCCAAACGGAAGGCCTCAATTTATTTTTAAACTTGCTCCGAGTTAAGTGGAATACACGGCATGCATATGTTGTATGCCCCATGCTGGGGCAAGCGCATACTGTGCCTGCTGTGGCTCAAGTCCATAATGTGTTTCAAAGGTGAGCCCTGTATTTTTGTCTAGTTTTGTGACATCTGGGCGCCCTGATCGCAAGATAACTCACAAAAACTCGCGTTATAACCTCTGTCGATTGTGCATAGCTAAACGGCCTATTTAGGCAATATAACCAGCCACCCTTCCAGCTAGGGGAAGGCGAGACCGCGCGCTCAGCGAGGGAGACCCTAGGCGAAGCTCTCAGCAACAAAGAACACGTATTACGCTGGAATTCGATACAAACACGAAGTTTAAACAACGCGTCCGAATCTAAATCTAATTAAGGCACAAAACATGGCCAAATGGTTGCCGGTGGCCGCTAACGGCGCACCGCGACAGAGAGGACAAAGAACCCACCAGAAAGAGGCCGCCCATCCTTCGACCAACGCCTGCCATCGCGCACCCCCACAGCAGAGGAAATGGAAACAGAAAGAAACAGAACAACAGAAGGGGGCCCGATCTGGCGGTGCTGCCTTGGGACATCGAAACGACGGAAGAGTGCGCGCTCCCGCCGAGGCTGGGACCCCGATGAGCCGAAGTGACCATTGGCCGGCGGCGGACAAAGGGAACGCCGCTGGCTGAGAGGAACACGTACGCACCTTCTGATGCCCCGGTGTGCTCTCCTCGGATTCCGTCTTGCGCGCGCATAACCGGAGTGCACGAAAGCAGGACCCGAATCGCGTCGAAAGTCAGCCATTGGGTGAAGCCCGTTCCCATTCCCGTGGGCGGGATTACAGCCGAGTGACAGTGTTTTATGACCCGCCGCCAACCCGTTCAGGCAGGGAGGAGAGGGACACGGAGCTGCCGGAAACGCAACGCAATGGCGTCGCAAAGCCACCGCGAGCGCCCGAAACTCCACAACTCATACACATTCTTTTGGTTGTATTCAAGTCGACTCGAAGGAATCGCAAGCAACTAATATAACCCTCAAGTGGTCAATTGAAATAAGTACGCACAGTAAAGTTCTTATGTCAATGAAAAAGTAATATAGTAGACTTCCGCTAATTCGACTCCGGTTAATTCGATTTTTCAGTTAATTCGATCGCGACTGAAGGTCTGCGCCCATGGATTTCCATGGGCCTAAACTTTCGTTATTTCCATCCTAACATTGGCCTTTGCCGGATAATTCGAACTTGACTAGTGAGCACGCACGCGCCTGAACCCTATAGAGACCCCGATAGCGGCCCCCTCGCGCCGAAAATGCCTACTTTAGGCCTGCCTCAATCGCAGCTCACAATGTCTGATCGCGGCAATTACCTGACTCTTGTGCCGAAAATTGCTTGCGCGGTGCAATCGGTCACAAAACCAAAATCGCCGTCTCAACAATCGTATACTTTACCGCATAACCCGGATCTACTGCGGCGGAGCCGACTTTAACAACAAAAAAATTGTGTGGCGAAGCTGACTTTAGAGACCTCACCCCCCCCCCCCCCCCCATTGTGCAACAATATTTCTTCCTTAAAAAACCGGGTGCACGTTAGATTTCTACTTCCTTTAGGAGCTATAAGACCTTTCTGCGACCCTGCAGCCTGCCCGTATGCAAATATTAAAACCTAGACAGCTTAAAGTTGGCTATATCAAGAGTTGTGGGAATTCAAACTAACGAAGGAATGTCATTTCTACATTAGTTTTCTACTTTGAACACATAGAAAATGGGTGTGCATTTGATTTGGAGGCGTGTTAGAATAAGGCAAATGCTGCCACGTGAATTAGCAGTGTGTTTTGGCATTTTATTCTGCATCTTGTTTAATTCAACTCACCAGGCAATTAGAGCAATTTCGCCTATGCGGTCAGGGTCGAATTAACAGAAGCCAACTACATATTACAGCGAAGCTGTCTATGGCTAGGGTTCCGTCAAATTTTCATCTGTGCGAGCAAAAACTCTCATCAGCAATGGCTCGTGCCACTGCTCACATGTTCGTCATCGACGTCTTCCACAGCTGCCTGCAGTGGCATAGCCAGAAATTTATTTCTATTTTGGGTGGGGGGGAGTTCTCCGCTGCCAACTACCTCTCTCTCTCTCTATATATATAAATGTATATAAATGGAGATTGTACACCACACAAAGGTGAACTCCTAGCACTCCCCTGACAAGAATACTTTAACATCAAGGATGCACGTCGTTGCCGAAACAGCACTTTGTGTAACTTCTGACAAAGGTTTTTGATTGCTAAGGCGTGCGGCCACTTCGCATGAAATCATGCTATCATCATCATCGTAATGCTTTTTAAAAAATGATTATATTAAAAAAAAAGAAATTTAGTTTACGAATTGATGCATTTATATAATGTATGTTGATGACCTAGCTGGTACATGACTTGGTAAAGCAGGGCCGGAAATGGGGCCAAACAAAAACAAGACAGCGCACTATCATGTGTCTTGTTTGCAGTCCAGACTTCTTTCAGTCCAGGTAACAGTAGAGATAACCATTGTTTTCGAGTCAGATCTTCTAGTGAGTAGTACAGCCATGGTAAGTATGGAAAAGGGCACGCTCACTATTTTGCAAGTCACCTATCACACAATCGTGCTGTGAGTGTTGTGGGTGTGCCATATTATTCTAGATTGAAACATGCACAAACGAAGCCTTGCGCTAGAACTTCGATAGTACATCATATTATGCATGTTTCGCTCACTTTCGGTGACCTGCTGTCTGAGTTATTTGAAGAGATCTTTGGAAGTAACTTGCGATCATGGTATCATCACGCAACGCATATTGTTATTTGATCACACTCGGGAATTGATGAGGCAGACAGTCCAAAGCAGGACTTCTTCCTGTATAGAAGTCTTTGTGAAAATTACAGCATCCATAGTTCACAGTAAAATAAGGGCCAGTAGCTTCGAGAATTTGAAATTGTTGTGTCGCCTGACACCCATCTATTCTGAAAATTGCCGAGACGTTTAGTTAAGATGGGCTCTTCGCAGCAATCAGCACGTGTTATGACGGTGTAGGTGAGCCTTAGCGAGGCGACTGGCCACAGCCGTCTGGTGTTGAGCGGCGGGGCTGTGACGAGACGCTCTCCCTATGTCCATAATTATCTGCCAACATTGTTCTTGATGCCTTTTATGTACAATTTACCCCCCCCCCCCCCGTCCCCTGCTCGTATCCATCACCCCACTCCCCTTCTTAAAATTCTTTTCCATTAGTGTCTGTACATTCATCAACATTCACCTGGTAGTTGAACAGTGCGGTGGCCCCTAACATTCCTATATTTCTGTTTCTGTGTGAACTTTGAGGCCATTCACCTATCTGCCTTCCCACCTGTTTGTTGTGGCGATTTCTTAGCTTCCCTGGCCCAGCGCCCCTGTCCTTGATATATTTTGCTGTGCGCAAATCAGCACTTTATAGGTCTTTCTTTCTTGTCCTGTTTTTTTGCCCTGTTTTCATCCTTAACAGCATGTGCAAACTAGCCTGACAGCAAGCTTTTCTCAACTTTATTAACATAATGAAAGTCAGAGACAAGGGATAGAAAAGGGGGTGGGGGTTCCTTACTATGTGTTTCCTAGACAAGCAAGTTGCAATATTTTCGGGATGCTTTTCTTCCACGCAGCACGATCAAAGATTTGCTCAAGTACCAGAAATAAGAAGTTCTTTGACAACACGAAGGCCTGACGGGGAGCAACTGTGCCCCCAAGTTCTATGCATGCGCTCGTCCCATCTTTACCTGTATGTGGAAATTTTAGCACTGATACCCCCTCAGCAGTTATTGTAAACACGATCCGGAACGAGGTATAGGGGCGCCATGAGTGAGACCACATTGTTCTGTGCATGGGAGAGAGATCGCCCCCATGACACCCCCCCCTTGGCATGTCGAAAAATGTTTATGGGAGTGACCATTCCCAAGTTTGCTTAAGTTTAAGCACCATACCATTATAACTGGGAGCTTACCTCTGTCGTTGAAAAGACAAGTGTACAATCATTGCATTCTGCCGGTGCTAACATATGGGGCAGAAACTTGGAGGTGAAAAAAGAAGGTCAAAAACAAGTTAGGGACTGTACAAAGAGCGGTGGAACAAGAAACATTAGGAATTGAGTTAAGCAAGAGTTAAGAGACAAGAAGAGAGCGCTGTGGATCAGAAAGCAAACGGGAATAGCCGATATTCTAGTTGACATCATGAAGAAAAAATTCAGTGCCATTCCACTCTGTGAAGGAGGATGACCAGCGGAGCTGCTGTGTATGTATGTGGTGATTGACTCTATTGATTTAATGTATGGTGGTTACTATATTGATTGAATAAAGACACATGCACGTGACTTAATGATTTTCTACAGTCTTTATTTTTCACAAGGCCTCTTCTATGGCTGGGCTTGGAGAGTAGCCGACGCTTGATATGCACATCAATGGCACTGTCGTCACTGATGTTCCGGGGCAGGCATCAGACGTCTTCTTGTACATCGATGGGGACATGAATGACCTGCCTCTTAATGGCGAACTGTTCATTGCATGCGCCAAGCGCTGTATGGACATAAGTGGAAGGCGAGGCGCGACTAGTTGCTCCTCCACGACGTTGAGCCTCGGATGATGAGGCACCGGGGGTATACATACCCGTGTATTGTTGCAAAATGCGGCACAACACCTTTTACTAACGAATCCCGGCACATAGAACAGACACGCACCTCACCGCACTCCAAGGGCGCACACTGCTTCACCGTAGCCAAGGCGATCGTGCGTTGGTCGACGTCCCGCAGTGCAGTAATAGTTGTGAGGTTGCTCAAAAACCACAAGCGGTCACACACAACACAGGCCACACCAAATTGGTTCCCCACAAACTCGCTCTGAAACCTGGCCATTGCTCCGACGAAACGTTCCAAGTTTGCAGGATTGGGGCCACATGGACGGTGCGAACGTAGACGTGGCCATCATCGTCATCGTCAGCCTGGTTACACCCACTGCAGGGCAAAGGCCTCTCCCATACTTCTCCAACTACCCCAGTCATGTACTAATTGTGGCCATGTTGTCCCTGCAAACTTCTTAATCTCGTCCGCCCACCTAACTTTCTACCGTCCCCTGCTACGCTTCCCTTCCCTTGGGATCCAGTCCGTAACCCTTAATGACCATCGGTAATCTTCCCTCCTCATTACATGTCCTGCCCATGCCCATTTCTTTTTCTTGATTTTAGCGAAGATATCATTAACTCGCATTTGTTCCCCCACCCAATTTGCTCTTTTCTTATCCCTCAATGTTACACCTATCATTCTTCTTTCCATAGCTCGTTGCGTCGTCCTCAATTTAAGTAGAACCCTTCTCGTAAGCCTCCAGGTTTCTGCCTCGTACGTGAGTACTAGTAAGACACAGCTGTTATACACTTTTCTCTTGAGGGATAATGACGACCTGCTGTTCATGATCCGAGAATGCCTGCCAAGCACACCCCAGCCCATTCTTATTCTTCTGATTATTTCAGTCTCATGATCCGGATCCGCGGTCACTACCTGTCCTAAGTAGATGTATTCCCTTACCACTTCCAGTGCCTCGCTACCTATCGTAAACTGCTGTTCTCTTCCGAGACTGTTAAACATTACTTTAGTTTTCTGCAGATTAATTTTTAGACCCACCCAGGCCTCTCCAGGTCAGTGAACATGCATTGCAATTGGTCCCCTGAGTTACTAAGCAAGGCAATATCATCAGCGAATCGCAAGTTACGAAGGTATACCGTTAACTTTTATCCCCAATTCTTCCGAATCCAGGTCTCTGAATACCTCCTGTAAACACACTGTGAATAGCATTGGAGAGATCGTATCTCCCTGCCTGACACCTTTCTTTATTGGGATTTCGTTGCTTTCTTTATCGAGCACTACGGTGGCTGTGGAGTCGCTATAGATATCTTTCAGTATTTTTACATACGGCTCGTCTACACCCTGTTTCCATAATGCCTCCATGACTGCTGACATTTCGACTGAATCAAACGCTTTCTCGTAATCAATGAAAGCTATATATAAGGGTTGGTTATATTCCGCACATTTCTCTATCACCTCATTGATAGTGTGAATATGGTCTATTGTTGAGAAGCCTTTACGGAATCCTGCCTGGTCCTTTGGTTGACAGAAGTCTAAGGTGTTCCTGATTCTATTTGCGATTACCTTAGTAAATGCTTTGTAGGCAACGGACAGTAAGCTTTTCAAGTCATTGGTGTCCCCTTAAATTCCTTATGGATTAGGATTATGTTAGCATTCTTCCAAGATTCTGGTACGCTCGAAGTCATGAGGCATTGCATATAGAGGGTGGCCAGTTTTTCTAGGACAATCTGCCCACCATCCTTCAACAAATCTGGTGTTACCTGATCCTCCCCAGCTGCCTTCCCCCTTTGCATAGCTCCCAAGGCTTTGTTTACTTCTTCCGGCGTTACTTGTGTGGCGTTACTTGTGTGATTTCAAATTCCTCTAGACTATCCTCTCTTCCGACCAGGAAGGCCTTCGTTGCCACCACGATCAATAAGCAAGGTCAAGTTAGAAACGCTCTCACAGTCAAGACCCACAAGTCCGAGATAGCAGAACAGGTTGCCATCGCACTCGCGCTCACAGACCCGACCATCACCCACGTCTACAGCGATTCACGCTCGGCCGTCAAAGCCTTTCAGAAAGGAGCAGTTGCAAGCCAAGCACTACAAATAATCAATAGATCCGCACCACTGCAGCATCACACCATCTGCTGGTTCCCGGCACACCTCGGAGAGATCGAGGACGCCCCTCACAATCTTAATGAGATGGCTCACAGGAGCGCGCGAGACCTAACCCTCCGCGACGCCACCTATTCTGGTCGTGACCATCCCAGCGAGAATCGGGACCCTCCCTCCACATATAACGAGATCATAAAGCACTTTTATCTAGACCGCAGAATATTCAGCACACCTCACAATAAGCTCACCAGGCCTCAAGCCCTGACGTTCAGAATGCTTCAAACAAACACGTACCCCACGCAGAACAGACTACATCACTACATGCCTGACCTATACAAAACATCATATTGCGAAAATTGCCATAGCACACTAGACGTACATCACTTGCTCTGGCCGTGTGGTCGGACCCACGCAAACAAGGATCAAGACTCCGCCAGGCTACAAGACACATTACACAGCACGGACCTGGCGGAGCAGCTCTGGGCCGTTCAGCGAGCACACGATGCGGCCAGGGCGTTACAACTCCTGGTCCCAACGTGGGAGTAGCCCGCTCTATGGGACCTTGCGCCCCGTAGCTCGCAGGACCTTTCAATAAAGTTACTCCATCCATCCATCCATCCTCTCTTCCATTATCGTCATGGGTGCCACTGGTACTGTACAAATCTCTATAGAACTCCTCAGCCACTTGAACTATCTCATCCATATTAGTAATGATATTGCCGGCTTTGTCTCTTAACCCATACATCTGATTCTTGCCAATTTCTAGTTTCTTCTTCACTGCTTTTAGGCTTCCTCCGTTCCTGAGAGCGTGTTCAATTCTATCCATATTATACTTCCTTATGTCAGCTGTCTTACGCTTGTTGATTAACTTGGAAAGTTCTGCCAGTTCTATTCTAGCTGTAGTGTTAGAGGATTTCAGACATTGGCGTTTCTTGATCAGATCTTTCGTCTCCTGTGATAGCTTACCGGCGTCCTGTCTAACGGAGTTACCACCGACTTCTATTGCACATTCCTTAATGATGCCCATGAAATTGTCGTCCATATCTTCAACACTAAGGTCCTCTTCCTGAGTTAAAGCCTAATACCTGTTCCGCTTGATTCAAAATTCCTCTATTTTCCCTCTTACCACTAACTCATTGATCGGCTTCTTATGTACCAGTTTCTTCCGTTCCTTCCTCAAGTCTAGCCTAATTCGAGTTCTTACCATCCTATGGTCACTGCAGCGCATCATGCTGAGCACGTCCACATCTTGTATGATGCCAGGGTTAGCGCAGAGTATAAAGTCTATTTCATTTCTAGTCTCGCCATTTGGGCTCCTCCACGTCCGCTTTCGGCTATCCCGCTTGCGGAAGAAGGTATTCATTATCCGCATATTATTCTGTTCTGCAAACTCTACTAATAACTCTCCCCTGCTATTCCTAGAGCCTATGCCATATTCCCCCACTGACTTGTCTCCAGCCTGCTGCTTGCCTACCCTGGCATTGAAGTCGTCCATCAGTATAGTTTATTTTGTTTTGACTTTAACCATCGCCGATTCCAAGTCTTCATAGAAGCTTTCGACTTCCTGGTCATCATGAGTGGATGTAGGGGCGTAGACCTGTACGACCTTCAATTTGTACCTCTTATTAAGTTTCACAACAAGACCTGCCACCCTCTCGATCGTTAATGCTATAGAATTCCTGTATGTTACCAGCTATATCCTTATTAATCAGGAATCTGACTCCTAGTTCTCGTCTCTCCGCTAAGCCCCGGTAGCACAGGACCTGCCCGCTTTTCAGCACTGTATATGCTTCTTTCGTCCTTCTAACTTCACTGAGCCCATTTATATCGCATTTAATGCCCTCTAATTCCTCCAATAGCACTGCTAGACTCGCCTCACTAGATAATGTTCTAGCATTAAACGTTGCCATGTTCAGATTCCAATGGCGGCCTGTCCGGAACCAGGGATTCTTAGCACCCTCTGCTGCGTCACAGGTCTGAACGCCGCCGTGGTCAGTTGCTTCGCAGCTGATCAGGACTGAGGGGCCGGGGTTTGATTGTTGTATTCGTATAGGAGGTATTCATATATAGACATGGCCAATGTGGGTCAAAGTGCAGTATCTGTTCTTATCAGCTTAATATCTGATGCAGGTTGTATTTGGACCCAAGATATTAAACCTATTTTTGCAAGTTGGCGGAGTGCTTGAAGCCTGCGTCACCTCCGCCGCAGGTGGGCCCAGTACTGCGCTATCTTCTGGATCGGCCCACGGTTTAGGTCTGTGGACATCGGCCTGCTGGAAACTAGCCAAATACAGCTTCGCTGCAAAAATGGAACTGGACTGGCTATATAATGTGTAGGATAGTTGACTGGTGGACCATAAGAATTAACAGAATGGGTGCGAAGGGAATGGAAATGCAGTCGAGGACGGCAGAAAATTAGGTGGGGTGATGAAATTAGGAAATTTGCAGATGCTAGTTGGAATCAGCTAGCAAAGCCAGGGGTAATTGTAGATTGCTGGCAGTGAAGGCCTATGTGGAGATAAAAATAGGCTGATGATGTTGATGTGCAATCATTAAAAACAGTTGGGACTAGCATGCATATGTGCCAACCTGTGAACTTTGCAATTCGTAAAATCCTGCAGAATGCGCGGGGCCGGGGGAGAGAAAGTGGGGAGATAACACACTTCTTTTTTAAAGCTTTCCCTGAGCACTCCTCTTTTCAGAGATACATACATACTTGATCATGTAACAAGGATTTCACTTTAGACGCAGCACCCTGGGCAGTAGCAAACTTGGAACAGCAAATAATGACAAGCAACAAACTGTTCCTAGATCTAAGTGACTTCTTCAGCAACCTGGCTGCTGCCAATTTTACCTAGCTGTTTCAAGAACTTGCTTGTATATACTTGATGAAGCAAGAAGCATCCCTCTTGCATCCTTTCACCAGCAAAATACTGACATGTTTACTTATTTATCCTTCTTCCAGGGGCTGCATTTCAGCCACTAACAACTTAGTGTTATCGTTCAGCACAAGACATGCCAGCATTATTTGGAGCTTACTCGAATGTTATCATTTGTTCTATCTCTTGTGTATGTTCTCACCGCACCTTCTTTAATCAGATAATGTGCAACACGATTTGTGTAGTACTTTTCAGAAGACATGTGGGCACCAGCAATTGCACTGGAACCTTCAACAAGTCATGTATAAAAGACGACACGCTTCACTTGCAGATCAGATTTTGGCAATTGGCAACTGTGCTCGTTGCTATTGTTGTGCTTTGAGTGTCACTTGTTTTTGTGGGCATAGGTTCGCCCAATATAATGTTGTTTTATGTTACACAGTTTGCTACTGTGTTCTCACCGTCGCTATAACGTGACAACACTTACAGCAGAAGGTATGGAGACTGACGTGCTATACATTTTCGCAAACAGAATAAGTTTTTTGTAAAACTTGAGGCAAAGTTTTTAAAATTATAATACAGGCTCAAATTCGTATCATCATCTGCCTGGTTATGCCCACTGCAGGGCAAAGGCCTCTCCCATACTTCTCCAACAACCCCGGTCATGTACTAATTGTGGCCATGTTGTCCCTGCAAACTTCTTAATCTCATCCGCCCACCTAACTTTCTGCCGCCCCCTGCTACGCTTCCCTTCCCTTGGAATCCAGTCCGTAACCCTTAATGACCATCAATTATCTTCCCTCCTCATTACATGTCCTGCCCATGCCCATTTCTTTTTCTTGATTTTTCTTGTCCAATCAAGAAAATTCGTAAACATTACGAGTAATTTGGAAAAGTTGGCAGTTATGCTAGCATGGTAAATAAAAAATACATTTTTTCTTTTGGTAATCTTCTGGTTGGCTTACATTCAAAGAAACTTCATTTTTGGACATTCCAAGTTCTGGGTTGCAGCTTAGATCAGAGTAAATGCAGTAGAAACCAGCACAATGATGCGACTTGCATCCGCAAAATTTGTCGTTTTGCATCCAAAGAAACCTATTTTCAATCATTGTGTTCTGTCATCCTTTAGGTGTCTTACCTTAACCCTTTCATGATCAATGACGTAAATATACGGCACCATGAACAAGTCCAAAATGGTCGATGCCATATATCTACGGCGCCATCTGTACGTTTAAAAAGTGCGCCAATTTCCTCATTTCTTTCTTTCCTGGCATGTGCTGCCACTATATGGGAATACAGGGAATTTTTTTCTCGCGCCTCCCTCTCTCGGTTTTCATTGTATGGTTTGTTTTAGAGCTAGTTTGCTCCGGCGCGTCTATATGCCACCACTCATTCATTGGCGTGAGCGCGAGTGGGTGGCGGTTTGGGTTTTGTTCTGCGGACAGTTTCAGCTTCTTGCGCTCGCAACACTGATGGCTATATCGTTACTAATCGCTCAAAGGGCGACCGCCTGTTTCTCGCTCATTTAGTGCTCACAGGGGTTCGCATAGGAAGGATGCCACCGTGCATGCGTTTCCTTTTCTTTTTCTTTTTTGGAGACTTGCGAAAACCAATTGCCTCTGGTTGGCGATAAGATAAAGATTAGCAGAAGTTTGTCACACGTTTTGCTTTTTTGACGGGCACACAACCACACAGTTTTCTTGAGTGTGCTCACCTACGCAGTTTGATTACATTATGGACATAAATATTAGTCTAAGAGCAGGAACATTTGATACTTGCGAAATATTCTCGTGTGCGCATTTTCTAAGCCTTGAACTATGTGTATAACAATGCATCATATTTTTCATTCTTATAAGTTTACTTCCTTTTATTGTTGTTATTCATGAATAAATAGTACATATATGCCATCGCAAAATATTTTTTTCTCACTTTACAGTCACCCTAGAGAAATTGCGATAATTTTTTTTCAAAATTGGAATCAGAAGAATTAGAATCTCCAATAAAAAAAATCGACCCTGGGCGGTCGCATATGGCGAGAAAAATTGACCCTGAAAGGGTTAATATCTCTTCTATATATGCTGTCTGATGCATGTTTGCCATGTATTGTCTGCCCTGTTTGAAGATGTACTTGTTCTTGAACCTTCAACATTGGACAGGATTGTCGCTCATGTCAATCTTATATGCACTACGCCAGTCATTGTTTTGAAACCAGTGGCTAATTGTTATTTTTTGTGCAAGCATTGCACTTTGTAACTACAGCAACAAGCGTATTCAACAATGAATTACAGAGACAATGCAGGTTACATGTTTTCTGGGTGCTGCTTGATTTCAGGACTGGGCTGTCATAAAGAGGATCTGGAATGAGGCGGATCCAAAAAACCTTGACAAGGCAAAAGACCGAGTTCGAATGGCCTTATCGAATATCAGATATGTGAAGCAAGTAAAATCGGAGAACAAGAACTACCGGTGCTTTAGAATTGAAAACCAGCAGCGTGAGTTTTCAGATTTATTCAATTTTATGGGGTTTGGGAGTGTTGAAAAGCAAAGGAAGTGCATGCGGTGTTGAAACAAGATCCTTACTTTGAACTAACGAAGCAGCTGTGGAGTCAGGAAAATAAATGAAGTTTGTGTAAAAGTGAAGACAAAAAGGAAAAAAAGGTGTCGCAGCACCAGGAAAACAAATAAATAAAACCAACACACACGTTAATTGATAAATATGAGCTCTTTGCTAGCTAATTTATCGACAATGTAAGCTGCAAGTCTTTTTCACAGTAGTGAAAAAATTTCATTGTCACTCAGCCAAGAATAGTGGTGGGAAGCGTATGTAATATAGCACCATACTAAAGAGAGAGAGGGGGGGGGGATAGAGAAAAAAGAAAAGAAACATAGGAAAGGTTGCCAAATGTGACAGTTAGTCTAATCTTCTATGTAGTCTTCTAATACTAGTACCTTTAGTGTGCTTGCTAAAGCAGCTACTTAAGCAGCCTTAAGCACTGCCATTAAGTGTGAGAAAGGCAAGGGTAGCATGTATGCACGCAGATGTGGAAAACTTGTGTGAAACTGTGGGTGCCGGTATGACTCCTGTTGTGAAATACCGGGTGCGATATTTAGGGGAAATGAAAGCCAATACAGATCAATATGCCAAGGGGCACCACGTAATGTTAGCCTCTGTGGCCGGCAACCCAGTGGCTGTGTTGTGGTGCTGCTGAGCTAAAGCTTGTGGGTTCAGTCCTGACCATAGTGGCCACAATTTATTAGGGGTGAAATGCAAAAAAAACGCTCATGTACTTAGTAGATTTAGGTGAATGTTAACCCCTTAACTGAAGAATTGTTAACTCAAGAATGACTGTGCTTTGACGAGTCTTTTTTTTTTTTTTTTTTTTTTTTTTGTCGTAAACAAGAAAAATGCTTTTTACAAGACTTTGATATGCAATAAATTCCATTTATTTAACATGGTCTTATGCTCCTTTTCACTTCAGAAGCTTGTTTTCGTCTGAAAAATCTTGAAGCACAGGGCAGCACCCAAGACAACATCATAGTCCTTCACAGGACTGTCTTGAAAAACAAACTGAGCTCTTATGGCTCCACAAGTCATGCCATTCTTTAGATTTCGCAGGTGTTGTGACTGGCTCATTCAGTTGATCTCAACTTCTCTGTCACTACTTTTGCTGTCAGAGTCACTGTCAAGCTCCAACACGTATTCATTGTCAAAGCCATCACCTGCTTCAGCAATGCCACCATTTCACAGTCTGTCAAAGCTTTTTGCAAAATGTATGTGTGGAAGTTTGGCACGATTCGCACCAAAATCAGGAGTTCCTGTGCCCAGAAAGTTGTGCATCTCTAGATGCGCTCCTCACCACATGCTGTCACTTTGCTGTCTGTATGATGTAGTGGTGGACAGCAAATTTATTCTTCAATAGTAAAGTGGAGCCATCGGAAAACAAACATCTCACCACCACTCACTATTTTTCCGATGACATGGCAGAACATATCCAGCTTGATGAAAAAAGTGTTTCTTTTCAATTGTGATTTTCTACGTGGAGAGGGACTCGTGCTGTGTGTAGATGCTCTCCGCACTATACAGGGGTGATGATGATGATGATGATTTATTGGCATCCCCTCTCTAAAATGGGGAGGTGACAAATGGTCACATAGCCTGCTCGAGTTAATCAGGCATGCTATACACGCTCTTCATTCTAGTATTTTTTGTATTGTGAGCGACAATATATTTATTGTGAGTACATATCTACGTATACTTGTATGACACGTGTAGTACTTGTTTATCATTTTTGGGTGACCACCTTTCACCATCTAACAAATGTTATCGCTCAGCGCGGGACGCACCCACATGTATCAAAAATTTCTCTAATGTTATTGATGTTTTTTCCCGTTGTCTGTTGTCACCAAAGCTTGTGTAATCTGATTTCATGTGCGACGCGAATTAGTAGAATTTTCTGGAAGACACGTGGGCACCAGCGATTTCTCTGGAACCTTCAGTGACCCATGTATAAATGCCAACACGCATGAAAGCTGTGGTATAGTGCAGTGCATGGTTATCGCTTCCAGTGTTTAATTGCACTTTGTAATGGAGACATAGGTTATAATCCCTATGGCTGTGGTGGACAAAGTTGTTTTTCTTTGCCCTGTAGGTGATGGTTATAACCAGGATAATCGAGGAGGTATAGTTAATATGACACTTTCCGTAATTGAGCATACACCCCACTATATATTTTGAACTTTGTTTACCAGAAACATGAAAAGCTTTGCTTCCATATGTTGTTCATGTAGTCTTATACTGAACTGCCAGTTCATTTTGTGCATGAGCTTTTCTGAATTGTCTTTATTGCTGGAAGTAGCATATGCAGAATGCATTGCTGTTCTTTGGTTTTTACAGTAAGCATATGTGTACTGTGTACTGCATGCTGCTCTGTTACAGTATGCATTGTTCATTTGACTAATTCTAAACCCATTGTGGTCATATGTATGCCAGTTCCAGTAAGATGTTGGGAAGTTTGCAAGATGCACACACCTTGTGTTTATTGCAGCACCTTTCGGGAACATTTCAACTACAATAAGTGCACTTCACAGCATCCTCATACAAGGGTAGCACAATTCAGTGACACATTAGAAGGAATTTTCGCTTTTCGTGGCACAGCACACTTATAGGATGGTGACGTTTTCTCCACGTGCATTTTATGGAAAGAACTCTCGTGTACTTAGTCTATTTAAAGTAGAATTTAGGGCCAAGAAGGGGAATATATTCCGCCTTCAGACAACTAGCAAACACCCATTGGTGGGAGCAGTGAAGAAGAAAATGAGGATGAAGACCCCATAGAGGACGGTTCCTGTAGTGATCACCTACAATGTGATGCCGAAGGGCAGCGGATTTGGCGAGTTGGTGTTGCATGGTAACTATAAAATTCAAACAGCGCTAAACGACAGGACCAGAATGAGGAGGAGACAAACACGGCGCTGAACTTACAACTGATTTATTTGAAGTAAGATGTCAACATTTATACGTACGTAACATTTATACAACATTTATACGTAATGTGATGCCTGCTGGACACTGTACACTATAACCTTAGTAATAGTCATTTTTCTTTAGTAAGTCACCTATCACATGGTTGTTCAGAGCTATGAATGATCTTTCTGCATGCCTTCTATAACATATGAAATAGTTCATGATCAGGCGACGTATTCTGCAACGATCACTTTTGGCTACAGTGTCAACTCGTTCATAGTATCGCCATCAGGCGTGCGCTGGTTGGCTGGTTGAGCAAAATTGGATGATGTAGTGCTCAACCAGCCAATCACCGCACGCCTGATGCCCAAGGCATGGCCAAAGCAATAGTATCGCCGAAGTTTGATCTTCGCAGAATGAGATCTCTTAGCTTCTACTTAGTAAGCTGCATCCTGGGCCAAAAATCTTCTTCAATCCATTTTCATATAAATGAAAACAGCAAAACATCACTAACATACATTGCTGTCAGCGTAAAGTTGTGGATGAGACTTGGTTTCTTGCTCTTGCGAGGAAGAGCAAGTAGAAGAGAAAATTTGTATTAATGCGGTTGACCTGCGTGCAGCCATGTTGTATACACATTCACCGTCACAGCAATCCTGCAATTAATGCTAACCACAGGTCACTACTCATAGTTCATAAATGCTCACTTGTGTGCTGATGTTTTTCTTTGAGTTCCCAGCTCGAATTAGTTGCACTCACTCCATCATCTGCAATTTCCAGACAGTGTTTCAAAAATAGTTGGTAAAACCTACACTAGCACTCTTTAGTTTGAACGTCAGTTTATTGTGAATAATTTTTGATCTCCTAGTACTTTGGTAACAAGGCTACACTGTATTGGATTTGACTCTGGGCTCTTGGTTTTCACCTCTGCAAATATTTGGGAGCGCCATTGTTGCAAGCTTCATCCGTGACTACAACTTCGAGCAGGTACCATCGAGTCCCAAGTACCCACATGGCAACGGTTTAGTAGAAGTTACTGTAAAGATACTCAAGCAGTCTCTGAATAAAGCAGAAAACCCCTACCTGACTTTGCTTGCCTACTGTTCATGTCCCCTCAAGAATGGTTACTCTCCGGCAGAGCTTCTGATGGGAAGAAAACTGCACACATCACTTCCAGTAGCCGCTGTGACACTTCTTGCCCAACTCACTAACTACAACAACTTGCGGACATTTGAAGAAGAGTGCCCTAAGAAGCAAAAGACACAGTATGATAGTTGCCACGGGGCATGCACCATGTCAGACTTACAGGACCATGCGGAAGTCTGGATCATAGACTTAGGCAAGCCAGGCACTGTTGAGTGGTGGGCAGCAGAACCCAGGTAATATTGGGCTGAAACAGATTATATACATCTGTAAGATGCGACAGGGCTCATCTTATCTCACTGCCCAATACCTGTGAAGACCTTGAAGGAGAGGACAAAGTGGAAACTCCTCAGGCCCAACCAGGTGACCATGAAACTCCTACGTCCCAGACTGACTCGTTGCAACCTGCATTGCTGATTCTGCAAGAAGTTTCATCACCACCTGCATGTGCCGATCCGACGCACTACCACACAAGATCTAGCAGATGCGTCATGTCAGCGAAAAGACGTTAGTGTGACTGCCAACTCTTTCCGAAAAAGGGAAAGATGTGCAGCCTACTCATTTTCGTCGATGGTCAAGTCGCCAATTTTCAGAAGTTGCACTGTGAGGCACTCTTTCCAACACTAGGTGCATATTTTTCTGCCATGGCTACATGGTGCTGCATTGTAATCATGCACTCAAATGTGTAAGATGTCACCTAACTTCACTGTATGATCTTTCGCTTATTTCACAATAAGTTTCACTACAGCACCTTTATATTCTGGTTTACTTTAAGTGTTATCAAGTAGAGTCTTGTGTGGCAACAATACTGGCATACCCTGAGGTGCACACCGTGTCTGCATCAAACAGAGTGCCCTTTAGCTGCTAATGGAGCTGTGCATGTTGTGATTGTGCATTACTTTATGAGAGGCTGCTGTGCACGGGCTGTATATCCTATACAAGTAACATAAAAGAGTACAGCGTGATGAACTTGTTGTGCATGCACTAATGTAAGCTGCTCTGCAGCTGCAAAAGCAGGTGAAAATTTTTTGTTCATGCAGTTCTTGATGACACAAAACGCAGATTGCGTCTCAGGCAGCAAATGAGAGATGGTATTTTGAGTCATGTTAAGTTTTGTGCCATCCACAAAACTGCCTATGCGCCCTGCTGCTGCCAGTGCTACTCTTGGAGGACTCCACCTGGGCCAATATTTCCAGATCAAAAGGAAGGAGACATTACGTATATCTGCGACCAATTTGAGTTCTTCTGCACGCAGGTAATTTATGCAGTGGTAATACT
This sequence comes from Dermacentor andersoni, assembly GCF_023375885.2. Taxonomy (NCBI): domain Eukaryota; kingdom Metazoa; phylum Arthropoda; class Arachnida; order Ixodida; family Ixodidae; genus Dermacentor; species Dermacentor andersoni. The sequence goes on along the minus strand of NC_092814.1, from coordinate 88,440,779 downwards.
TCAGAGAACTGTTTTTCTGTGGTTCACAGAACATGCAGGATGTTTCTTTTTATACAAAATGTTTTAAGAAAAGGCTATCGTACACCAAATGGCATTTTTGCAGAGGAGTTGTAAGGCAAGGTAGACATATGTTGTGGCACTAAAGCAGATGACTCGAGCACCTGCTTGCTGGTAGATATGGCGAAAGTTCCAGCATGTCGCCTCAGCGGTTTTTCAGCGTGCCATGGGCAGCCACAAGTGGCACCTAATCTCAATGGTCATGCCAAGGAGTCGGGCATTCTGAGTCTTGCATCGCTTCTGACAAGCAGTAATAGCAGAATTTTTTCCATTTCGGCATCAAAAATGTCTACTTTTGTGAGCTTGTGCACCAGTAAAGGTCCCTGGTTCGATCCTGGGTTTTGGCACCACTTGAAATGTAGCTAAACAGTGGGGATTAGACCCCAGACCTCGATGTCTACCTGATTTGTCATCTGGCAATAATTGAGCAAGCCAGCAACCGTGGCCGCTGGTCGTGTTCGGCGCACCTTCTCGTTTTTTATTTGCAACCTTTCGTGATGCATCTACTATGCATATTTATAACGCAACATTTTGTACAGAGGCTGCTCCATATCTGGACTATCTGAAGCTAGGCTTTTTATGTGGCCTAAAATTTTGTTGCAGTTGCCCGTCAACATAGTTTCATGAAACTAATTAACAAAAATTGTATATAACTTTTTTTTTATTGGAACGTTAGGAAAAGTTGTTCATATGGCAAATATATTTAACATAAGTTTATTGAGAAGACAAATTCACAGAAATGTTTCAATTAACATTTTACTAAAGCCTTGGGGGCAGTTTTATTATTGTGGTTAGCAGCCACATAGTGCTTCTATTGGCCAACTGCTGTGATACCTTGTGAAGTTTTGTTACATAACGTTACTGTATATAATCCATGATCATGTGTCATTAAATGTTTTTTCCCCACTCTCTATCTGCGTCCGCTTGTTGCTGCATTGTCCTGCCTGTGGCATACTTTGGCTGGTCAAGTTTCCCACCAGCTGTGTCAGTGGCACTACACACATGTTAAAGCATCCCCATTTTTTCTCAATCTTGAAATTGCACCTAATGGGGTATATTGATCATTAAATTTCAACACTCAGTTCAGGCAGTATTGAAACTGAGCACGCTAGAGGGGCCAAAACAATAGCTCCACTATTGCATCAGACAGAAACACCCTTTGTCAAAATGCGTGACAAAGTTTGCATGATGGTACGTTATGTCACACCAATAAACTGCAGACATTACACACCTAGGCTATGTGGTTTGCTCGTACCCGTGAGATTGAAGTGCCATTCTGATGCAAGCATCTGCTGCGACGTGCTGTCGTGCAAACTTCATCACGCACTTTGTCACAGGGCATTTCCATTTGACATAACAGCAGGGCTGCCTTCTTGGTACTTCCGGCCTTGCTCAGTTTCAACATTGCCTGTGTTGAGCACTAAAATTCAAAGATAAATGGTCGAATTAAGTGTCATTTTCAAGATTTTAAGAAAATGTAGGTGCCTTCAAATGCAACTGCTTCCAAATTTGCCATATAAGCAAGTGCTCCCAAGGTTTTAATAAGAAGTAAAGTACCAATATTGGTTCACCCCTTAGCTCAAGAAATTTCTTACTCAGAGTGCTTTCTTTCTGTTTCTGATTGGGAATATTCTTGTTATAGAAAGCAGGATTTTAATGCTTAAAGAAATTACTAACTCGTAGATTAAACGAAAGTACCTTACTGAAGCTTATTGTATGCCATAGTATAAAACACAATAAGTACCTTGTAATCAACCGAAATTGTGGAATGAATATGTATACAGGGATTTCTCATTTTCCTCGTATAAGGTGCATATGCTAACAGTGCTTTATTTTACAAAGGCAGGTTTGGCAGCGTGTGGTACAGTTCAAAACAAGGAATTACACAGAGTCACATTCTGATTGTATTCAACTGCGATTAAAACCAGCTCATCCTGTAAAAAGTGTTCAATATATTAAAATAATCCAGCAGGTGAGCTTACGGTAAACTTTTTACCAGATACAGCCAAAAAATAAAGGCATGGAGGCTGTGGCAGAGTGCTGTTCATGTAAATTTTAGTCCACTGATGAATGGTGCAACATCTTGCTCCGAGCTTTCCTGTTTGTCTTCCTCACCCAAAGGGCCGCTGATCACTAGTATCTATCTCGTGAAACAATCTACACCTCAGTGTCTGAAGCATCATTGTTGGAAGAACATGATGAAGAAGTGCCTCTTTTTCTTTTTTCTTCAAGACGAGCCAGCGATACACGCACCCCCTCTACTGGATGTTATTTTGAAAACTCCGCTCATGCACCGATTGGCACACGAAAACCCATTGCTGTGATAGAAGGAAAAAGAAATTGCTGGGCGCATACTGCCATCTGCTGACCAAAACACCAATTAAGCTAGGACGAGCGTCTCTCGTCCAAAATGCTCAAGGGGTGAACAAATACTGCAAGTACGAGCCACACTTGTCCTAAACTCATTGGGAACATGTCAGTGTCGATGAGCGTGGTGCACCCAGAATGGTTAAGTGGTTATTAGTCTTCTGAAACTTGCATTATTAGTGGCAAAGTAAGTCAGCATCGCCTTTTAGATTTGCAAAAATGCCACATGTAATCTATGCTCATAGCCTTCTTCCTTAGTTTCTTCAAAGGGCCACACATAAGAGGCATGAGAAACACAGCTTTGCAGTTATCTTTGATCTTATTGCCCAAGAGTTTTGGCCGACGGACCAACCTTCTTCAAAGGCTGCATCAAATGGAGCCCTTGAATACAGCTGAAAATGTAGTTACAGAAGCTGATAGCCATTGTAGAAGGTTGGGCCACAAATTGAAACTGTTGGGTAATAAAATAGAAAATACCCGTAAAGTTGTTTCTCACCCCTATGTATGTGTGTGTGTGTGTAGGAATGAGAAATGAGAAACACAACTTCGCAGTTATCTTCTCGCTTGGCCAGCAGCATGCATTCACAGTTATTAACGCTCGGCCAGCAGCATGCATTTTCACCATGATGCGATAAGAGACGCATGCCCAGATACCTACACCTGGCATAACACCCTGTCGCGAGCCAGTTTCGCTGCAGCCGACCTTGTTCATCCATCACGCACTTGAGAGCAGCTCAATAACAGTGCACAAGCACCCCGTCACGTGGTATTTTTTCATATTTCGTGGGCTTTCTTTGAAACATGGAAAAAAGGACCACGTCAGATATATTGTGTTGTAAATAATTTATTGAGAGGTTTCGCAAGGTGCTCTACAACTTTGCATATCACACTTGCGGTCTGCAGCCAATACTTGAAAAGTTGATTAATTAAACATAACTAATCGGTTAGATAAGGCGAAAATAAAAAATAGCCTGAATAACTCTAGGCCAGTGCCAGCATTATGCATTCGGTTCAGCTCGCATCTGGAGTGCCTTTCAGTTTTAAAACTTTGGCTCAAGTTATGTGGGGCAACCTGTATATATATATATATGTATACACACATACATACAGTAGGCAAGAGGCTAGCCCATAGACGCCATATTTACTTGTTCACTTCTTCCTCCTCCTCGTCCCTCTCTTCTCATCCCTCGCACTGCCCTGTGCCTTTTTTCTTTACGATATACTGTGTCCCACGTAATTCGTACCTAAATTGTAAGATATGCATGTGCCACGTAGCTGGACAGAACCAAGGTCATCTTGTTTGTCGTCACTAGGAGCAAGTCAGTACAATTTTTTGTATTTGGGCTAATTACATAATTAGTTATTAATTAATCAACTGCTCAAATAATATATTCAGACCAAAAGTGTCAGTGAGAAAATGGTAGACCATCCTGAAAAATTCTTGATCCAGGTTTCTGTTGCTCAATGTGGGCTGTATAAAAGTTCTTTACAAGCCTGAAATAAACCCCGCAGAACACGAAAAAGTGCCGCGTGACTGGTTGAATCGCACAATGAAGGAGGAAGGTTTAATAAACACATCCAGACTCTGAGTAAAGGCCTTAGTGCAATGTGCTGGGTTTCTGAAATCAAAATTCATTGCTTCCATGTCTTGTTTGATATCACTTTAATGCTTGCTATGTTCTTTCTAGGTGTACCCTCATGTTCAGTGTTGGTACAGGGTAAGTCTTGCATATTCAACTTGAGTGTTGGCACTGGCTAGCTGGTGCATATCGAAGTCAAAGCAGCATGAAGCATCAGGGCCAAACATGAATGGGGATTACAGTGCTTTGTTATTCATGCGTGGTCTTGCTTTTTTTCCTTACCTGCTGTTTTGACTCCATATTTGAGCTTGTGGTAATTGAGTGGTAATTAAAGACACCAGAAAATGTGCAGTGCAAATTGGCCAGTATCTTGTGCATTTGGAGATTTAACTACAATTTTCTGGTCCTTACTCCCTAAAATATGCAAGTTATGGTGTCGAACTGCAGCAACAGCTGTTATTGCTATAATTTGATGGAATGAAAAATGTTATTAAAATTTTTTCAAGGACTTCATTCGTAAAATATTATGGCAGAATGTGAAAAACAGACTACATTTCTGTACACAATTTAAATATTTCGTAAATGTTTTTCCAGCATGGGCATTTCTTGTTTGTTTTTGAACTCACTCGGAGCGTTTCATGTTCAAGATGTGGCTCACAGGTTGAGTATATGGCTTTAACTACGAACAGCCACCAGTAAAATAAAATGTCAAAATTGGTCAATACTTAGAAATGGCACTTTATTGGATTCTTTTGGCATTCATATTGATTTTTTCCCCATTAATGTGATACAATGTTGGCATTGCATGTGCTTTGTAAATTGCTCTCATGTTTATGCTAGAGTGCACTATATGCTTCATAAATCATTGGTGGCTATAAAATGTGCAGGACATGTGTGTTTTACGCATGTCTTAAGAACTATGTCATAAAAGCACCATTCTTCTCTGCATCCACACTCACTCGTAAAAGGGTCCTCAAACTTTTATTTCTTACCTCTAAGCAGTATGCACGCTAGCATGAGAGTGATGCCTTTCAAGGAACACATTCCAGAAGAAATTTCTAACCCAATATGGATAGAGATATGAGTGCAACATTTAGTTTCCCCATTCCCCCTCAGCTCATTGACAAATGCACCACATATATTCGAGGAATGATCAAGAAACATCCGACTCCGGACTTTATGACGCCAAGTGTAGATCCCCAGAAATTCAGATGACTTATCTAGATGGCATACACGGTGCACTTATGGTACCCCTTCGAGGCTAGCCTCTGACAAAAGTGCGTGAGGGCAATAAAGAAGCATTGGCAGGATGGGAAGGATTCATTAGCAACTGCCGCTTCACTGTTTCCTAGAAAATATGGAAGCGTGCTCATACATGTACACAATGGCTTGCCTCTATATATAGGCTGTTGCCCTACATCTTTGTTGACATTGCATAAGGCAGAAAAAAAAAAAGCGTGGAATTTGATCCCCCATGGGATAGAGCTGTAATCAACTATATAGAGAGCTATAGCCATAGTGATTGTAGATACCCTGCAGCATGCAGAGAAATATTTGTATCTCATGTTAACAGCAGTTCATTCCACATGAAACGTCCCAAACCTCAAAAACTACTGCTGCCGTGTGCTGATAGTACTGCTGTGTGCCATTATATATGCAAGTATGAATGAGGTGACTGATCTGGCATAAGTTTTCGCAAGTTTGTTGCAACCAACTGATGTGAAGGAATAGGTAGATTGAGGCTGTTTCAAGGAAAGGTGATCATTCTTTTTTTTTTTTCAGTATTGTTTCACATCTAGGGAAGTTGAAAGCTTGCAACCTCAAACTTCAACGGTAGATTTTTCGGATTGCACAGCGGCAGCATAAAGAGGATGCAAAGGATATGTATGTAATTAAGATATATGTGCAATTCACTTTTCAAAGTCACAAGCAACTTTTAAGAGTAAACTGGTCATCATGTCCTGGCACGTTACAGTGGCTTCCAGTTATAAATCGCAGAAGAGCGATTACCTTTACAAATTGGACAGAGAATTAAATTGTCGTGAACTTTACAAACTCTATGAACACAGTGACTTAATGTGCAAATACTGTGCTGTTTATTACTGCATGCAAAAAGGCAATACGAGAGGTTATATAACACTATATTGGAGAGCAGCAGACTGTACGCGCCTACATTTTTCCTGTTTGGACAGTCAACATTGAAAGCCAAGTGACCAATCATAGTCTTGCGATATAGCCACAGCAGAACAGCTGCCATTCTCATTACACTGCCACTCCAGCCAACCGTAGAGTAGGAGACAAACAGGTCATGAAAGTGACGTACACCAACAGTGAACAGTTGAATGGGACTTGGTACAGGTGGCTCCCATAGAAGCCAGTTATCTGTGCCTGTGCAAGCCTGGAGCTCCAGTAGTCTATGTCATAAATGGCATATGTTCGTCATTTCCCCACTTCTAATATAGGGGGATTGGGGCAATCAGGTAGACGAACACACCATAGATGTGAGCTTTTTACAGCAGCAAATATGTAGTGGCTAACTTCGCTTCATTCTGTCCTACGTGGAGGCAAATTAATCACACAATCATTTCTTCTCTGCTGTTTCACACCAGAAGGAAAATGGCGCTTGACCAGCTAGGCTCACGGACACTCACAGTAGACTCACAGCTCACAGACTCACAGACTCACAGCGTAGCTTTTTGGGCTTGTTGGTGCGTCATTTGAATAGCAATGAATAGCGCGCAGAGGACAAGACAGTAAAATTCAGACACACAGTACTCGTACTGTTTGTGTGTGTCTGAATTTTACTGTTTTGTCCTCTGTGTGCTATTCATTGCTATTCAAAGACTTGCAGTAGCCTGCAAACTGAAATTTGTTTTACATTTGTCTCCTACACCAGGGCTGACACGAAGTGTCTATGATTCAAGTTTTATATAACTCGTATTCTGCTGATCTGTAGTACTTGCAAAACAATGATTCAGCGCCATGCACAATATCTCATGTCTGACAACTATATAGACCTGCTGACGACCTCGAAGCAGTCATGGTTAATTACTTTCATCACACAAATGTATTATTGTAAAATGTTGTTACAGGGGCATCAACACCGGAACAGCATTCACGGATACTTTCCTGCCATTTACATCGTATAAAAAGCATGCATACATATTTTATGCATAAGGAGTTGATAAGCATGGCAAGAATTCAAGTGTGGCCTGCACGTGTTTTGCATTGAAACAGTCCAATTGTGCCTTCCTGCGAATTGGTTGTGGATTTCAAAATTTTTTTTCTCACCTCAAGGAAACATTACTTAAATTTAAATTTGTAGACCAGTGACAACAGAGAGCAGATAGAACCATCGATAACATTCGAGAAATTTCCACTACATGCAGGCACGTCCTGTGCTGAGCGATAACATTTGTTCAACGGTGAAACACAGTCACCCAATAAAGATAAACTAGCACACGTGTCACTGTGAACAGCGTCCTGCTGTACAGCGTTGCTAGAATCACTATTATAAGGCAGTAAAAATTAAATTATGGGGTTTTAAGTATCAAAACCACTTTCTGGTTATGGAGCACGCTGTAGTGGAGGACTCCGGAAATTTCGACCACCTGGGGTTCCTTAACGTGCACCTAAATCTAAGCACACGGGTGTTTTCGCATTTTGCCCCCATCGAAATGCGGATTATAAGGCAGTAGCATATCCTTTAATTTGAAATATTTTCTATTTCCACCTAATGTGTCTCAATTCACAGATAGACAAATTCATGAACTAATTTGGCGTCCACATTAGTTTTTGTCTAATATGCTCCATTTGAGGAAGGCTCTTACACTTCACAATGTTTTGGGAAGAGGTTCCATAGGCTCGTATAGTCAAGCTGAGCACCTCACTTGTTCTGTACATGTTTGCTTCTGTTACTTACAGTCATCATGTCGCACACAATTTCGATAGAGCTGCACACTGAAATGAACACAATCTTAATTGAAAAGGACAATTAAAGTTGAAAGCCATCCTGCAGCTTTCCCTAAACATAAATACCTGAGTATTAGAAGCAATAAATATTGGTTAACTGTCTCATTTCTATTTCCACTTCTGGAATTTAGTTATTATTGGATTTCTTCGCCGAAATGCAAACACTTTTTCACAGTCATTTCGGGACATTTTGTACAAGACTTACGTGAGGTCAATTCTGGAATACGCTTGTACGGTTTGGGACCCACCTACTTGTAGAGATAGAGATAAGCTGGAGCGGGTGCAGAACATTGCCGCTCGTTTCGTATCTGGCATACACGGGGCTCAGTACAGTGCATCGCGTACGAAGGAAGCACTCAACTGGGAATTGCTAGACGCGCCGTAAGAAATTGAGTCTGAAGTTTTTTATTATTCAGCTGTTCGGGTTGATCGCGAAAAGTTTGTGCAAGAGCCTTTTTATAGATCCAATCGTGTTAGCCATGATTTTAAGGTCCGTGAATTTGCGACATAAACTGAATTGTTTGAATGTCTTTCTTTCCTAAAACCATTAGGGCATGGAATAGACTGCCGAGTGATGTTGTGAGGGTTGAATCAAATGATGCTTTCTTTTTGATGTTGCAGATTGTAGATGTGGATTGCCTAGGGCTTTGCCTTTTTTTTTTCGTTTTTCTTCTTTTGTTATCGCTTTTAACACTGTACAGGAGCAGAGGTGTCGTATGTATTTCTTCTTGTACCCCCCCCCCCCCCCCCCCCCCCCGCTTTAATGCCTTGGCCGCTGTGGGTTCCTCAATAAATAAATAAATAAATTGTTGCCACTGTGTTATGGATCTAGTGTTAGTAGTAAGCTTGTGCATGGAAATGTGGTTTTTATATTGGCGCATGTGGTTGCATGGGCACCTAGACCAGGCACATTCCAACCTGCAGAGTTGGAATTTGCTAGCATTTGCATTTAATGATGACTCTTCTTTTTTTCTCTCTCTCTCTGCTTGTGGTTGGTAGATGGATGACTATGGGAACTTGCAGTTAACAAGTACAGGTGGGTTACATTTGCCTGCTCCTATAGCAAGCTTTCTTTGTTCCGTTTGGTTTCGTCTCTCATAAACTTGTTTTTCTTTTTCAGATCTCCCCATCTAAGGGTACTCGTTTGTTGCATTTAATATTCCAATTAAAGTTTATTGTTTTTATGAAATGCCTAGCAAGCAGCTTGGCAAACATGCACAGTTTTAGTCACTGTTCTCTGTAATCATGATTGTGTGTTGCATCTTATATTTCATCATTAAAGTTGTCTTCGTTCCATTGTAGTTTATGTAGTGGTGGCATTTCCTTCCTGCTGGATGGCCAGTAATCAGCCAAATTATGGGAAATATGAGAGCTGTGTATAAAGCTCTTGACAGTTCTTGCATTTACATACTATGGATTATGAGAAACTGTGAGAACAATGAGTTGTAAAATATTTATACCAGTTACATTTAGGGTTTAATGTTTTTTAGTTAAAACTAGAAAGAATAAAAAACGAAACGCCAAATATTTTTGGGTAGTTCGGTTTTAACCGACAAGTGTCACTGAAAGCAAAGTTTCCAAAGAACTAAGACGCCAGTCGGTATGCGGCTATGCGCCAACGTGCGCTCCAGTTCAATGAGTGTGCACAAGTTCAAGGTCACCTGCCATGGTGCACCCAAAAATTCGTTACTCGTTTCGTATTTCCGTCCATTCTGCTTGTTGCTGCGACAAACACAAGAAGTGGAGAGGGGAGGCAGCCCTGACCCGTGTCCTTCCAGTATTTTCGCTGCGGTAGGTAACTGAGCGCAAGGAAGCAGGCTGATGGCAACACGGGGTCGTATGTATATCCTTGTCATTTTTTTTTTCTATGCAGTAGACTTTCGTTAATTTGACTTCAGTTAATACGAATTTTCGGTCACTCGATCCCGACCGAAGGCACCGGTCGGCGCCCGTGCATTTTTAAGGGTCCGAACTGCCGTTATTTCGATCCTAAAATTGGCCTTCGCCGATAATTCGAACTTGACAAGTAAGCATGCACACGCCTGACCCCTATGGTAGCCCGATAGCGACCGCTTTAGTGGCAGTATCTGTCTCGGTGGAGTTTAAGGGACAGTCAATGCGCTGAACACACGTCATCTCCCGTCGAAAACGTCTATTTTCGGCCTGCGCAAGAAAGATTTTCAAGCAATAACCGTAGCTCACAGTGTCAAACTACGGTACTCACGCGATTCAAATGCGCGCCTTCTTTCTTACTATTTTTTTTTTCTTTCTCAAGAAAATTGTACCTGAAATTGCCTGCACGGTGCAATCAAATGAAATACAAAATCTAAACCATCTTCGCGGCGTTCGTATGCTTTACCGCACAGCAAAAATGTACTGCGGCGAAGCTGATTTTAAGAAACGTGCGGCGAACATAAAAAAAATGGCCAAGCTTAGCTTGGTTAAGCCAAGAATGCGTTGCATATTGTGTTGGGGCCCAGCTTTTCCTCCGGCTGTCGTGACGTCACGTCACGTGGTTGCGCTAAAGGTCAGTGGTGGCTGCCCGGCCGCGCCCAAGGGCTGAACTGAGTGATTGCAATATGCAACGCATAAAACTCTAGTGTAGGGGTATGAACCACTGTGGTGGCTCATACCCCCAATGGTGGCTGCCCGGCCGCGCCCAAGGGCTGAACTGAGTGATTGCAATATGTAACGCATAAAACTGACTGCCATTGGGCAATGTATTTTTCTTGCCAAAAAATTGGCTGCGCGTTAGATTTCTGCTTTAGTCGGCAGCTTCAGTGTAATTTCTACGTTAGTTTTCTGCTTTAGACACGTAGAAAGGGAACGCGCGTTTGATTTGGGGACGTGTGAGATTGTAGCAGATACTGCCAAATGAATTGGTGTTCTTTTTTTACGTTTTTATACATCTCGTTTAATTCGATACGCTGGATAATTCGGTCAGTTTTGTCGGTCCCGTCAAGGTCAAATTAACGGAAGTCGACTGTATTATTCATTGGAGCTCTTATCTGCATGTGTGGTATGTATGTTACAAATAAAGTCTAATTCTGTTGGTACAATATCGGATCCAGTTTCTTAATACCTGCACATTGCTGTATGACGTTGTGCCCTTACGTAATATAGACTGCATCTCGAAAACGTTGTTATTCTGTGTATTGGATACAAATGAACAGTTGGAAGAGTAATATGTGCAGTCACACGACACGTTTCAGCATACAAAATTAGTGAATCAGATAGTTGCCGATAAAAAAAAATGTGATAATTTTGGTACAAAAAATTAGCAACTGAAAAAAAAGCGGTGAAAACTCATGTAGAGAAATATATTTACTGAAAACCGGGATGGAAATAAAAACTGAAAACGCAACCGTGATACAGGGTGTGTGTTTTTAGCGTAACAGAATTTTAAAGATGTGGCGTATAGCACAAATCTACTCATTGACCTGGATTACTCGCGCCGCACGCGAAGAGGCGGGCACTGCAAGACCTGCTCGAGACGACACAGATGAGAGGCGAAGCCTGGAGAAAAGACGCCCTCGTCACTGGGGTAACAGGCACGCCTTCCATTTTAGACCGCGCAGAAGATTCTCCATCAGCCGCTCAAAAGTAGCAAGGACGTTGCAAAGCCCAAACGGCATAACGTTAAGTTCGTGCAGTTCGTCTGATGTTACAAAAGCTGTTTTCGGGCGATCGGCCGTAGCAATGGGCACTTGCCGGTGACCGGAACGTAATTCAAGTGAGGACAAGTACTCCGCGCCTTGCAACGAATCGAGAGCGTCGTCAGAGAGCGACGGCAAAGGATATACGTCTCTACGCGTTATCTTGTTGAGACGGCGATAGTCCACGCAAAACCGGATGGATCCATCTTTCTTTACAAGGATTACAGGGGACGCCGAGGTGCAGTCTCCGTGCTGAAGCATATCGCAATAACGGCGCTCTGTGGTATGCGATAAGGGCGCTGGCGCAGCGGAGCGTTGGTGCCTGTATCGATCTCGTGATACACCGTCGTTGTGCGGCCAAAAGTCCCTCGTTGACAATCAAATGTAGAGGAGTACTTGCGAAGCAGGTTCAGAAGCTGTGAACGTTGTGCGGGGCTCAGGTTGGTATGTAGAACTGTCTAAGACGTCCGTCGTAGACTGGGGACAAGCAAGGCAACAAGCCAATGTACTAATCTCAAACGGATGGATATGTGGGCTAGTTCGTAATGCGTTATAATAAAAGCTTAGAGCGCTAAAAACACAAAGGACGTAGAAGAAGAAACGCGCCACACGCGCTCGTGATGTGTGAGCGCGTGTGGTGTTTCTTCTTCTACGCCCTTTGTGTTTTTAGCGTTCTAAGTTTTTATTATAGTACTAATCTCGGAACAGGTGCCATCAAGAGGTGCGTCGAAGATCGTCATCGAGTCCATGGGCTCAAGATGTCCAAGGCACTCACCGCGACGCAAAGTGAGGGGCGAGGCATACCCGTTGGAGACGAGCATATCAGTGAAGCCCCCGTTGACAGTGATGACAGCAAAGGGAAGAGAACATCGTCGATGAACAAAAACATGCGACTGTGTAAAAAGAGCAGTGTTTGGTGGAATGTTTCTGCGGAAACCCGTAAGGTGGAGAGAAGTAATTAATTAAAGGAAATGAGGCATCCACCCAATCATAGCATTTGCTACAAAATAAACCCGTACGGGTTCCTCGAAAGAAAAGCATCGCAGTTGAAGAAAAATTCGTCCCGGACCAGGACGAATTTTTCTTCAATTGCGAGGCTTTTCTTTCGAAGAACTTGTATGAGTTTCCTTTGTAGCAATTGCTACGATTTGGTCGCTGTCTCATTTTCCCTTAATTAAAAAGATCAGTGGTATCTAACACATTTGGAGCAGGCAGTCGCAATCACTGATGACTGCGGAGGTATCGTAGTGTCGTCAGCAACGAGTAGTTTGTCGCCCTGGTCATCATCATCATCCAGTTGTACTCGGGAAGTGGCAAAGATTCGACTTCGAAGCCATAACAGTCAATGACGGCCTTGTGATCGGAAAGAAGTCCCACCCCAAGATGATGTATGAGCATGAAGACAGAACAACGAATTCGACTGTGTACATGAGCCTTTGTATGGTCATGCGGGTAGTGTATGCAGCAACAGGGGTAATGTGCTGAGCGCTTGCTGTACGGAGCGACAGGGCAGACAAGGGTGCCATTACTTTAATAAAAATGGCGGCTTCTGTGTCGACAAGTGCAAGTGCAACTATTGAATCTACAGATACTTCGATCGATAACGATCGTTGGAGAAGGGTGATGCCTTGTGCTCATCGACACAGACGCAGTTCTTGCGTCGGGAACTGCGGCAACTAGTTTTCCTGTTCGGTAGGAGTGGAACGACAACGCATTGGGGAAAGCGAACGGCGTCGTGGAGATGGCGAGCGGCGATCGTCGGCATAAGGGTTGGCGGTGCGTAGAGAAGTCGGGTGTGATTCACGAGGCGGCTAGAAGAACGGAAGTGGAGGGGCGTAGGAGGGTACAGTTTGGTCGGCTCGGGGAAGCCATTGGCGGCGTCGACAGAACCGTGCCACATGACCAGGCATGCCGCAATAAAAGCTTATTGGCCGATTGTCGGGCGTGCGCCATGGTCCAGTGTCGGCTAGTAACCTGGTGGGAAACACTGGAGGATGGGACAGTACAACGGGCTGTGGTGACGAGGACGTCGGCGGCACGGTCCGCGCTACAACTTCGGCGTTAGGTGCAGGCGCCGGTGGCGGTGGACGCGGGGACAGAATAGCCTTATATACCTGCTCCTGTATCATTTGTCGCAGGTTTGGAGTCAAAGATGGCGTACAGCTTGGAACGGCAGTGAGTAGAGACTGCTGCCGAGCGACTGTGGCACGAATGAACTTTGGGATCTCGCAGAGCAGGGGGCCGTGATCGGGAACTGCGGTCAAGCTCGAAACGGAGGCATCTTTCGTGGAAGAACGTCGGATCAGGAGAAGTTGCCTGCGGGATTCATCTCTGACAAAGATCAGCGACTTCGATGACGGTCAGCGGGTATTTCGGTAAGAGCATTTGAAAGGAGCTAGTCGTCTTCGATGCTCGTCAAGATCTGATGGATCTGATCGGATTCGGTCATTGATGCATTGACGCACTTGCTATGCCGACTGCGTTTTGTGTGTAGCTGGTGACGTTCTCACCGGGCTGCTGGGAACGGTTGCGCAGGTGCTCTTCGGCACGAAGCTTTCGCACCGCGGGGCGACCGAAAACTTGCGTCAAGCTCGTCTTGAAGTTGGACCTGGACCAGGTGGGAAGATCAGATTCGTGGTTGCAAAGCCACACGTTCGTAACGCCCGTGAAGTAGAAAACCGCGCTATTCAACTTATGAGCATCGTCCTATTTGTCGTGGGCGCTCACGCGTTCGTAGGGTGAGAGCCAATCTTCGACGTCGTTTTCGTCGCAGCCGCTGAAGATTGGTAGATCCCGTTGACACAGCGAGCGGGATCATAGAAGGGTGGGCAATGCCGGCGGCGGTGTTTGGCTTGCGTTGTCAGGCATGATGGGCGGCAACTACCGACTGCGGAGTTCCAGGGTTGGGGAAAGCCTAGCAACCTCCACCAAATATGTTACGTGGTTTAATTACAAAGCCAGAAGTAAAAACAGGCAGGTCTTTTGGGCGAGCAGCGTGTTACGTCTCAACACCACAAAGGCGTTAGTTGGACGATTGCCTCGTGTCAAAACCACCCCCCCTCCTATCCAGACGTCAACGCAGCGTGGACGCCAACCGTTGACTGGTCCTACTAAGGGCGCTCACCTCATTACCTGGAAACCTGAGCAAAGGATGAAAAGGAAGGAACCACGACAACGAACTGAGAGGCGTAGTTAATTAGCCGTTTGCGACGAGTCCAACCACCACTCTTCCTATCCAGGCGTCAACGCAGCGTGGACACCGACTGACAGGGTTCCACGAAAGACCCTAACCCCGCCCTTTACCTAGCGGCCTGAGCGAAGGGAAAAAAGGGGGGAACACCGTCGACGACTTGAGAGGCGCAGGTTGCTTTCTTTCCACATATGCCAAGCCAGTCTCTTCGGAGGCGGAGTATTGCGAGCATGGGCGTGGTATCGCAACGTAGTCGACGATGGTGATTTGCTGCTGGACGGTCTTGAGATTACCTAGCCGACTCGCCTAGGGAAGACGGCGGTATTAAAAGCCAAGACTTTTGGAGAGTGAGGACACAGGGTCATCATGTGAACTGAGACGTTCAACTTGCTCCAGCATGGAGTGGGCTTCCGTAACTGGAGCCGTGTAACTAAGCTAAATAAACCCTTTTCCTTGATTTTCTACAACCTGACGTAGTAGTCCATGGGCCTGGTGGATTCCATGCCCCGAGCGCCACCCTAGCCGCAACAGGCACCGAGCGCGCGAGCTCTATATCCTCGAGAGAGGCGTTGACGATGCGCCTGAAGCACACGCCCGTCTTCTTCGCTACATACTGCAAATCAGAATATTAACTTGATTAATTAACAACGTTTGGCTTATAATATATTTGAGTAATTAGTTTAGCCCACGTATTGTAATATACGAATTGAAGCCAGTAATTTCACAAATCCAATTGTAATGAATTTTGAAACTTGCACCGTTCTCCATATAAGCCCTGTGAATTAATGGATTCTTGGGTTTTACGTGCCAAAACCACGATTTGATTATGAGGCATGCCGTAGTGGGGGGACCCGAATTAATTTTGACCACCTGGGGTTATTTAAAGTACTCCCGATGCACGGGACACGGGCGTCTTTCTTCACTTCACCCCCATCGAAATGCGGCCGCCGCAGCAGGGATTGTGCTTAGCACAATCCCTGCTTAGCACCTTAGCACCTAGTGCTTAGCAGCGCAAAACCAAAGCCGCCAAGCCACCAAGGCTTTTTTTCTTTTCTCTATTGCACGGAATTGTGAGTCGTGTAATTCCAAAATTGTTACACAGGGCTTATACTCGCCACGGTGGCTTAGTAACAATTTTCGCGAAGCCACCAAGGCGGGTATAAGCACTGGTAAACTTGCGGTAAAAATGCACTGTTGTTCCTCTTACATTTTTAATAAAACGCCTCTTTATGCACTGACGCTCAAAATTACTGGACCATCAATGCAATTCGTCGCCAAATTTGGGAACGCCTATCTCGAAACTGGTCTCATCCTTAGAATTTTTTCTAAGTGGATATGACTTTTGAGGTAACCAACTACAATTCATGAATTGCAGTATGTGCCACATAGTAATTATAGGTCAATGTTAATTAGATAACCTTGCAAATATGTCAGCCTCCAACAGTAATCTACAACAGGAAGTAGAAATGTGCTAAATGTTAAGGGTGATTTTTAAAAATTCTGTTAACGACAAAAAAAAAAAAAATACACCCCGTATACTCCAGTACAGCAGGATTGTGTAGAAGCTTCTACCGGCCATGAGTTGCACCACCTTTAGAAATAAGTGAAGCATGCAATTTCATCAACACGCTATCGACTTGGGTTTAACTATATATATACGGAATGTGGGTAAAGTTGGGGTGTGCGTTCAGGTATAAGGACAGTAGGAGGGGGTCCCAACTGTTTTTTTTTTTCAATAGAATTTTTATATGACGTAGAAAAATCCATTCACACATTGGAACTGAGCTTATATTTTCAGCGCAAGCCTTTGTTTCAGCATGAAAAAGTCATAATTGGCACAAGGTTGAAAATGCGGCTTACGAACGGTTGCATGGTGCTCAAAAGAAATTTTATATATATATATATATATATATATATATATATAAATTTAAAAAAAAACTCTATTGACTGCGCAAGTCCGCAACAAAGCAAAAAATGAGAAACTTGGGATTTGAAGAAAATGTTAAAAAATTGACCTTTTTTGACGATTTTTTTAACCTGTCTTGGTAAGGCAAGTTTCTTTCGAGATTCTTTCTTCGCATACCTTGTTACATTCTAAGCCGCGCAGCAAAATGTATTTAGTTTCTTACATACTCGCCTTTTTTTTAATTTAGCGGGAAAATTTGAGAAAATTGCAGTGCATCGAAAAATTGGCAGTTTTCGCGCGCGAAATAGAAAAACAATAATTTCTTATTTCGATTAGATTTCCAAAGGATTATCAAATGTCATAGGTTATCTGCTGTATGCAAAGACATGTTGCAATATTTTGTTCCAAGTACAAAGGAAAACAGCCAATCTACATTGCACTGAGTCTTTCCATGCACTACAACTGCATAACTATCAGTCAAGTCGAAGCCGCTATTTGGCTATTGCTTTCCTCTAAATGGCAGTGTAATTGCTACAATTTTGCAATTACAATGCGTGCCAAAAGGGCCAAAGTATATAAAAAGTTATTCAGCACATTTTTCGTAATTAGCGAGATTGCCGTCGCAATTTTTCGTGCCAATAGTGTCCGCCTAGCCACGTAGCCTATTTGCAAAAATAGCAGAAGCCCAGATATCTAAGACATGGCGCGCAGTTCCTTTGTTTTTGAAAAAAAAAAGTGTTCCGCATAAAAAGAAACACCTGTTCGTGTACCGGTGCACTGAACGAGTCGCGTGAGGCTTTATATTTATTGTATAATATGATACAAATCACGCCCTGCTGTATGGCCTCAGTAGCCACAAGCCCAGCCCCCTCCAACCCGAACTGTGTGCCTGGCCATGTCACTATCCACCAGATCCGTGAAGAGGACTTTCGGAAACCAGGATGCCAAGTGATAACTTTCACGGACAGCAGGGAAGCCCTAACGCGATTCGCGGGCACCCCGAGAGTCGGATCCATACTCGGGAACATAAAGATCTGGGGCAACAGGCTCCGTATACATATGGACCGTAATTTGGATGTGCGGGTGGGCTGGGTAACAAGCCCGTGCGCGCGCGCTGGCGCGAGCGAGAACGAGGCTCGGTCCCGGCTATCCCTACCCGCGCCGAACGACGCTGAGTCGGCCGAACGCGTCAGCGTGGCCAACCAGAAGAGGAAGGCCAGTGGCTCATACCCCGACAAACGGCGACCGACTGTCGCCAGACCAACCATGCGGCGCCCAAGTGCTAGTTCATAGGGCGCGCACTGTCTGTACGCCCTGACGGAGGATGGACCGACCAAGTGGCGCCTCTGCAAGAAGCGCCCACGCCGCAACACCTTGAACGGCTACCGGAACCGGACAACTCGGCATGGAGGTGGACAAAGCCGTGGACTCGATCGCCGCGGACTGTGATGCTTGTGCTTCTACACAACGTCGGTTGCCTGCTCGACCGACGGCGAAACACCGGTTGTGGGAGACGCACCCGGCAGAAATACGTCTAGCATTAGGACTCTTAAACATTGGACAATACCCAACTGCGGCGGTCGAGCCTGCGCAACGCCGCAATCGCTTTGGAACTTCGCGCGCGAGGCGAGCACTGACAGTCGGTGATCTCTCCTATTTATACACCACTCCCCCCATATAGGCCTTCGAGCCAGTCCTTAATTTCCTATACGTGATGCTGTGACACTGTAATTATTGGAATGTTTCAGGATGTAACTTTCGCCGCGTTGCTGTCAACTCCATGTCGAAAGATGGGGGGAGGGGGGGGGGGGGCAGGTGCAGGCATGCACTTGTTTGAGTGCATGCCTGCATAGCGACGTCTGGCAGACTCTGCACGTTGTTTCTACTGCTCTTCAAAGTCCGCTTCGGACAGCAGTTTCTTCGGGCGCGGTGTGGCATTTCGAAGGCGAGTAGCGAGCATCGGTGTCTTTCCCTGCCGCTCGCTCGACGTGCCGAAATTTCCCCGTCACGATCGAGCACGATGTATGTGTAGCGCTCCTGCACGTGCTGAAGGCGCAGTCACTGCGCACGGCGTTCCATCGCGTCACCCCTCGGGTGAGGGGAGAAGCAAGAGCGTCGGACTTTCAGACATGTTTAGACTGCACTGCCTTCGGTATCGGCGCACATTTTTAGACTGTACTATTTCCAGGGTGGGCCCACGAGAGAGGCTAGAAGTTAGAAATATACCCCATACGGAAAAGTGGTGGTAACTCGCCAAGAAAGAGATTGTCTTCAAACTAGATTTTATATACGGGGTGTCCCAGCTAACTTTAGCCAGAGTTTAAAGATATGCGAATTGCACGTAGCTGTACAGAACCAAGGTAATGTTGTTTGCCGTCGCTTGGAGATAATCAGATTATCTTTAATTACACCTAAGTAGATAATTAGTGTTAATTAATTAATCAACTTCTCAAATATTATAATTAGATGAAAAGTGTCAATGAGAAAATTGTGGAGCGTCATGAAAAACTCCCAATACAGCTTTCTGTTGCTCGATACGGGCTACATAAAAGTGTTTTTTTCCGAGCGTGAAAGAAGCCCGCGAATTCACACAAAGTGCCTCGAGCAGCCAGTCACGCGACAGTTTTGTGTGCATTTACTATTTTATTCCCCACTTCGCATCAACCGCCGATCCCCTGACCGATTTACTTAAGAAGGGAGTTTGTTTTGAATGGGGCACGCCAGAAGAAATCCATTTTCGAATTTTAAAAAAGCAGTTAATTAACTGGCCCGTACTGAGTCACTCTAATGATGACTGAACCAGGGAAGTGCACACTGATGCCAGCCAGAATGACCTCGAGGAAGTGGCAGTGCAATGTGATCCTGATGGCATCGAAATTGTCATATGAGAGCCGCAAACTTTCAGATAACCAAGCGCCACTACCGCTACAATCAGCTGGTATATCTAGCGGTGGTATGTAGTGTGGATGATAAATTCCGTCACTATCTCTTTGGGCGCAAGTTCACGGTTCATGATGCGTTAACTTGAATGATGTTTTCCAAGCAGCGCAGCTGAAGCATAACTTTGCCCGATAGATTATCACGCTGCAAGAGCCCGTCAAAATATATTTTGGCGTGCGCCACCGTGCTGTGAGGATAAACAACATCGCCGATGCTCTCTCACGAAACCCCCTTGACCGCGAGTCCCAAAACGAGGAGAGACGCATTTTCTTCTCTCAACAAGGCTTCCCCAAAGCCCAACAGGAGGACAAAGACTTTTCATCAGTCATTGCCTCAATCGCTGCTACAGAAAAAAATTGGCGTTTGTAATACAAGATGCCACGCTGTGTCGGCGTCAGTGGCACAACGACCCCTCAGAAGAACGTCACCTCTTAATGATTCGTAATTGTTCTAGGTCGGAAATATTGCGACCCATTTATGACAGCCCGGAAGAAGGGATCATCGCCCAGTGAGCCACGCTCCGCAAAATACGAGAGCGCTTCTGATGGCCGAAGATTGGTGACGCAAGCAATGTCTGCTCCTACGTCGCTAGTTGCGAAGTCTGTCAGCAATATAAGTGACTGCCAGGATGCGAGCCTGGATTACTAACACCTATCCTGCAGCCTCGTACCTGCCGTGGTTGCTTAGTGCATGGCTATGGTGTTGGTCTGCTAAGCACGAGGTCGCGGGATTGAATGCCGGCCACGGCGGCTGTACTTCGATGGGGGCGAAAAACACCCGTGTACTTAGATTGAGGTGCACGTTAAAGAACCCCATGGTGGTCCAAATTATTCCGGAGTCCCATACTACGGCGTGCCTCATAATCAAATCGTGGGTTTGACACGTAAAACACCATACTTTGTTTTTTATTCCGCTCCCAGAAACTGTTTTTCATACCGTTGGCATCGATTACATCGGAACTCTACCGATCACTACAGCAGGAAACCGCTGCATCACTGTGGCCGTGGACTATATCGAAATGCGTCGAAGTAACCGCTGTGCCATCTCTCGCGTCCGGTCACCTAATCGATATCCTAAAGCTCAGATTTGAATAGAGACATGGTCTACCAAAAAAATTAATATCAGAGCGTGCTCTGCGATATTCCGCAGCCGCGAACTAAGGAAGTACTACCTTAGTACGGCAGGGGTGCAGCACCATGACAGGTCCGCATTTCATCCCCAGGAAAACGGCCTTACGCAACGAACCAACCAAAGCATCCAGGCACGATTCGTTCTGTATACGAAAATAGGGGGGGGGGGGATGAGAAGCCGACTGGGACGTTCACCTTCAGCTGTTTATGTCGTTAACACGACGCTGGAGACGTCTAATGGGGCAACGCCATATGGAACCGTCTACGGGAACATGTCCCAGCTGAAAGCAGTCATCAGCCTAGACACTCCGCTTACCACCTCCAGCCCCGACGACCGAGCGTCCGTCTTTAAAAAGATCAAAACAGCAGCGATCAGAAGAGATTCACAAGCGCAAGAAATGCAGAAGCGCTACTGTGACCGTCGACATCGACCTGCTCCGATTAATCACGTCGGTGACGAGGTGTGGGTACACAGGAGAGTGAGCGCACCAAGCAAGAAGTTACTATGTACTGTTCCATACATAGCAGTCAACGCTCTGGAAGTTACGCAAGAAGTTCTGCCAAGAAAAGTTATCACGTCGCGCGTTTCGTCCATGCCTCGATGTGCGCCAACAGCGCTTACTCGCGGGAGCATGCACGTGAGGCTCCTCGCGACGGGTTACAAATAAAATCCCGAAAATATCAACAAAAGTATAAATAATGACCCAAAACAACGCATTAGCAGCCGTATACCACAGTGTGTTTGTTTCTAAGGATCAAACCTGTTTCATTCAACACTGAGCCTATATAGAAAACTGTTGCGCACAAATGCGGTCAAAAAACATCGAACTATATCCGAGTCAGAACGAAGTCACTGCAAGAAGTCTTTCTAGCCTCCACAGCGTTGACTGCTATGTGTGTAACGGAGTATAACGAGTTTTCAAATGCCTTTCACAATTACTGAGCGCATAGGAGATAACACCTGGCGCGTCAGCACCTCAGTTCCAGGCGCTAACCTTGACAGGCGTAAAAGAAAGAACGTCGCCGTGGGCGTGTCCCGCCTCAAGTAAAGGTTACGGGTGCTTGAATTGAACTGCCGATTTTAAACTGAAATGTCGATTCTTTTTCAGGTCTCCGCAGCGTGGCCGAGTGTGAAGAGAAAACGTCCGGATGAGCACATGGAAGGAAGAGAAAAGAGGGGGGGATAAAACAGAAGAGAAGGAAGTCTCTGGTTCATTACGATGTGTGTGCGTGCGTGCGTGCGTGCGTGTGTGTGTGTGTGTGTGTGTGTGTGTGTGTGTGTGTGTGTGTGTGTGTGTGTGTGTGTGTGTGTGTGTGTGTGTGTGTGTGTGTGTGTGTGTGTGTGTGTGTGTGTGTGTGTGTGTGTGTGTGTGTGTGTGTGTGTGTGTGTGTGTGTGTGCTTGTGTACGCGCGCGCGCGCGCGTGTAGTTGAAAAATTGATGCACTTCTTAACGAACAACTTATTGCAAGTTTCGGCCGGAGACAGTCCTTTCTCGAGCTGTCTCAAGAAAGGTCGGTCTGGCCGAAACGTCGTCACAGTAAGCAGTTCTTTAGGAAGTGCATCAACTTTTCAGTTATAAACTTGTGGTTATAATGTATATAGACCAGAATCTTCCGCTGTCGCAGCTGCGTTTATAGCAAGCGCACTTATGTCCATCCCCGTCACCATCTATCGGTTGGGGCCTGAGCAGGGGTTGCGGGTTTGTGACGGGGCAGCTGACAAAGCTATGACGGAGAGAACACTGGCGGCAAGCATGCGATTAGATGAGGCTGAGCGCTAACGGCCGTTCTGGCCGTTCGTTCCGCCCGTTTTCGCTGTGCCTGCCAAACATGGCTTCAAAAAATTGGGCGAATTTGTACACTGCATGAAGCAAAGAACTAACTCGGCGTTGGTAGATTTGGCGACTGGAAATAAAAAATGCAAGCGCCCCATCGCGTAATCACAGTATGCGATACGATAAATAGTGGTGGCCTCATCATATGCAACATAAACAAACACTTCTAGATAAGATAGCTAACGGTTTTCATCGGGAGGTTGATTGGCTCGGCAATTCAATTTGTTTAAACAGAAACATGCCATCTTAGACATCGTGAAGTGGCAAGAGCGTCAAGCTTACCCATGAAAAAACTCCCGCAGACTCCTGTGGGAGTTGTTTAAATATGCGTAAGCATTGTGCCACTTGCTCATCTCCACGCTTCCGAGTGTCATTATCAATGTTATGAAACTTGATTCGACCAGCATGAACCCTTATCAGCCCTCATAGGTCGTTACGAACTTTGTCGAGCAGGACCCGACCCTTATCGACTCTTATCGGTCATTATCAATCAACCTGGATATCCAGCGAAGCTGTTGCAAAACCACCACTACAATTGCTGAGGGGGGTATGCAATGCTTTATTGATGGTTGGGATGCTTTTGAGCTTGTTCTTCATTGAAACGTATGCAGTTCTGTGTGTTTTATGGGTGATTTCAATGAATGTATGCACTGTTCGCTTCACTGAGCGCTTGTAGCCTCTGCCTTACGTGGGTATGAGCCATTGCATTACTTGCTTGCTTACGGGAGTATGAGCCATTGGCTTAAAGGGATATGAGCCATTGCATTCGTCTTGCCTGACGGACGGACAAATTTCTCGTCGGGTTTCGCATTTTAAATGCGTAAGCATTTAAAATGCAAATCTTAATGCCTTGTCTGTAAAGGCTCACGAAACCGAGCTCTTAAATGTTTCGCCATGTACTTTGGCACGAATGAAAGAAGCATGTCTTGATGGTGCCGCCGATTTCTTCGACAACATCCAGCGTGACAGGTTCATGGTATCAAGCGCGGTATAAAATGATAATATGAACCCTCTTACCGACTTTAAAATGGCCTTGGGCGATAAGCTGCCATGTACAAAATGACAGTAGTTGCGGATGTGCGAATGATGTTCAAGAAGGACTTTGGAACCATTTTTTCATAATTTACACGCGGGGCCATTTCTTCCAGGGCCATATTTTTCAGCGGACATATTTTCTTCTTTTTTTTTTTCGGGATCTCAGTCACCTACAAGCGCTGTGTATTTTCGTCTATAAAGACAAGCTATTCTGCGCCGTGGCGTAAGGGTAGGTAGGTTAAGCTTAATTAGCTTTATGGCCGGAGCGAAATCGGACCTCCGCGTTCTTAGGCCCCCTGATCTGGCTTCGAATAGCAGGGACTCACGCTTGGATTTTCATTAAACTTCTCCATTCCAGATTTTTGTTCTGTGCTATATGGTTTCATGCGCCCTGTCCATCGCGCCTATCAAGTATGCTATTTCTGGATCTCTGACTGAACGTTTAACAACCATTTTACTGCCACTGTCCACGACAGTCCTCTGGTTGTTGTTTTTTCTCCGCCGTGACTCATGTTTTTTATGCAGGTACCTGTATATCCTTGCTGCCCATTTATTTTATTTCATATTTATTAGTCGCTTCCCCCCACCCGCCTTCTTTTTAAAGCAGATTTCGCTATGAGCTTCCCGCGCATAGAAACACGCCAATGCTCTTTCTCCTTGAACTGCTTCGTTTGTAGCTTTTCCGTGCCCACCTAAAGGTAGTCTTGCAACAGCGCTTCGGCTAAGCGCTAGTACAGATTATGCACTTCGGATTTTAAACACAGCACCGAGCTACCATACGCAATTATGGGAAGCATGACTGCTTTCTTAAAACGACAGAAAGCTACGAGACGTTGTTAGGAATTTATGGTTGAAAAAGCTAGGCGTAGAATACCTGTGCACAAGAACAACGAAAAGGGCGACAGAAACGCCGACTAGCAAAGGAAAGGTCGCGCGCTATGGCAGAAAAAGAAGGAAGACAAAAGAAAACAAATTTGCACAAAAGCTCTGCGGGAAGGCTGCAGCGTTAGCCCGTAAATCATATAGCACGCGTGTGCATTCTGGACAGTTATCCGATCAGGCATGACAATTTTTATGAAAGATAATCGGTTACTCGCGTACTATACCGTAATTTCTGTAAGACGCATTTTTTCCTGTCTGAACAGAACTCCACTATCTTCGAAACTCGGAGTACGGATTTACATTCGCGATAGTAAAAGGTTATAAGCGGCTTTCCACCAGTCACCGACCGTTCGCGCTCATTTAATCTCTGATTGAGGCAGTGACCTTTCTCCCCTACCTAATAGCGACGACGACTAAAATGAACTTTATAGACTGCTACTGCACGGCAGTCTCAAACTTATTAGCATGCGGTACACGATGCTGTCAGGTCTTTCATTCAGCTAGCTGTTCCTTCTTTCTCTCCACGGCAGCGCATATCTTTCCTAACTCATCTCCATACGTAGACTCGATCCATATCGACTACCTACTTAGTTCTGTGTGACAGAGACTGAATGTAAAGTACGCTTGTAAACATTCTTACGTTTTACGCTTTCTACTGAACTAGAAGTGATGGCCGTCATCAAACGTTCAGAGGTAGCGCTTGCACGATAGAAAAAGAAAAAAAAAAGAAATCGACTAATAAACACGTAACCTGCCTACTGAAGCTGATGCACATCTTGTGCAAACATGACTTGTTGAGAGAAGAATTGGGGCACGTCGTGGCCATTCCGCTTCTTGACGCTTTATAGTGCTTGGAAGTTCACCCGTGGGATTTGGGGGGATGTTGAACAGTATTGCCAACACACATAATAGTCAAGAGCCTGGGTTATATCTAGAAATTTGATTCTGTTCTGTTTAGGCAATTTCTCTTAACTTCTTACCTGTCAAGAAATAATCAGGTCACGTAAGCAACGGCATCAAATTCATTACTAGAACAGAAGACTGCGTGGTCGTCCGCATTACGAAAAATATTGTGGACAAGGTCTCCCAAAGCGCCGCCAATTACAAATCGCTAAGGACAGGAGGAACCTTGGATTCGATACAGACTTGTATAAAAACACTTTCTTTCTACTTTAATTGCATGGACTTTAATTTCATGAAGATTTCCGGAAAAGTCTCGTAGAGACACTGCATTCGTTTGTGAAAACTGTTCTGTGAACTTAATTGCTCATTAATGCATTAATTTCTTGTAAACCAGGATGTGCGTAGCCAGAATTCGATTATCTTTCAAGAAGTTTTATATGAAAAAAATTCGCATGCGCGTCCATAACTCAACGGTTGTTGCTGCCTTCCCCAGAGCATGCGCAGATAGTTTCTTGTGCCTTCCATCCTTTTCCGCCACAGTGCGACCTTTCAGTTGACATTCGGCTTTTATGTTGTTGTTTGTTTTTGTTTCTTTCTCGTTTCCGTGTTTTCTACGCCTAAGTTTTCAAATCACGATTCCTTACTAACATCCCTAAGCTTTATCTCGTTCTGGGTTTCATTTCAAGTACTGCGCACCTTTCCTTCACCCTTTTATTCGAAAAAGCGTGCAATTTTGGCTTCATCCGTCGCTGCTTGCGTAGTGCCGTGCCAGGACGCTTTCTTTTCTCGGAACCCGCGTTGACACGTAGTTCAAACTACGTGCTGATTTTTCAACCTTCGACTGGTCAGGCGAGAATATTTTGTTTCATATTGAACTCGGCAATGTGGCGGAATAGGCTAGGTTCTACAAGAAGTGCTTCAAGAATTGTTTCCTGGCTAAGGAATGCGTCCGGCACCAAAGCCGTTTATCGCCGACTGGTGAAAAAAGTACCGCTGAGCACCACGCAGTCTCTGTGGAGGAACGAGCTGGTGGAGCTCCTGCCAAGTAAGAGGAAAGTTCTTTTCACGTCTACACTGCAGAATAAGTTGCTAGTTCTCGGTGACGCTCTCCTTGGTTAACAAGCATAGCAGTACTTTAGGATCGAAACGTTGTTTTGAGCCTCGCGCGGAATCTGTGTAAGCGCTAAGCTATACGGCATCGCATAATCAGGTTTTTTTCCTGAGGTACGTTTTCTGTGTGTTTCGGGCTGTGTTGCCAGTAGCAGCGCCTGCAGTGCTTGTGTGCATGGGTGGTTTGTGGGCGTGGATGCCTTTAGTGGGTTATCCTGTTCAGAATATCTGATAAATAAGTTTTTTTTTTTTATTAATTCAGTGATGGAAATGCTGCTACTAGCTACGCCAAATTGCCGTTTATCGCAGATGTTGCACTACACTTGCGCCGACCCGCACCTGCTCCGAATAGGCGAGAGACAAAAAGAAAATGCGGTAAAACTATAATTTCGTTGCTTTTGACAACGCGCCCGCGGTACGAAGAAGTCGCTTAATTGTGCTATGTGTTGTACTTCGTTGAAATATATTCTGTACTTAATATAACGCGGTAATCGTGTCCGCAGAGGCACTTTGCGTTCGCCAGTCGCTGGACGATATTTTGCCTTTGCACTTAGGTTCCCCATTGACCATAACTAGGTAGATTGTGCTGTTCACTTAGGTCAAACCTAAGTGCAACGTTATAGGCGATGCATACTTTTACGCCTACAATGTGGGTATTCACACGGTCTAACAATATAACTTTCGCCATTTCCTGCAAACTCCCTAATGCCTTTTACTCTGTGTGCTAATTCTTCGTTTTATTGCCTGCAATCATTGTCTGTAGTCAATGCCCGTGCACAATCAGTGAGCGCAGAACACTTCCCTTGGTGGCATGTGTGGAGTGCAAAATGTAACACTATGCGCCCTCCTCGCCAAGGCTTGCGCGATGGGTAACGCCGTTCGACCCCTCTTGCCCACCAACTTACTGGTGCAGCAGCTATTGCACATGCAAGAGGTCATGTGATCCTTACAGAGTGACGGAGCTCGTGCGCTTTACACACCGGCGGTAGGGAGCAGGCGAAACAATGATGATAGTCGAAAATGTGTAGTACGTACGACTAGCAATAGTCTGTGCTGCATATAGCCTTCATCTCATTTGTTGGCCGCAAACGTCGTGAGCCGGCGACCGGGTGCCCTGGACCGAAATGCCTTCCACTCTGCCCTCGCGATTCGCGGTAACATCGTGAACGGCGCCACTGGGCGATCCGCTCTATGATTTGTTCCCGATTTTCATAGCGGTTGGTTTCCCACGGAAAACCCCGGCGAGCGACGCCCAAACGATGCAGGGACAGCCTCTTTTCAGAGCACAGCACTCCCCCACAAATCACCTTGGTGGTTGCACTTGCAGCAGACGAGAAACTCTGGAAGACCAAAGTGACATATTCGTTGACCCAGACCGGTTGATGCACGATACGCTTCACTTTTTTATTGAACGCTACAGCGACAACAATGAAATTACACAGCTTGAATAAACACTGAACAGGGGTGTAAGTCAGCTGTAAGAACTTCGTATAAAAATCTTGTGTGGCGTCACTATGTAAGCCGCAATTTGATGTACAGAAAAATGACACTATCCCGTCTTACAGCCTGCTACCAAGAGAAGCGTTGACACTGTATATATATAGCTGTGAACAAATGAGTGAGGCTCATTTGAAACGCTACGCTCCCACTTTCTGAACTTGAAGTTAGGCAGTTAGGTAAGGAAGCACGGTAACTATAGACCCTATAAACAATGGCATCCAGGTTTTCTTCTTTTTGGTCTGGCCGATGGAATCCGGGAGGCGTCTCAGTTTGGCAACACGAGAGGTTTGTTGTTAAGGAAGCATTGTAAATGGCTGATGCTTTTTCTTTTCGCGTGCAGAGTAAACAAAAGATAAAAATGGTGCAATATTACAGGAAAATGATGGTGAAGCGATTCAAGTGTGCTTCCTTCGTTTAACTTACCAAGCTTAGTCGCTGCTTCCCATTCAACGGTTCCATAACATATATTCTCACCAGTTTTTCTGAACTGAATTCTCGCCGTTGCAGAAAGTGAAACCGCAGCTATAGCAAACACTGACAGGCTTCTGTGTGCAGGATAAGTGGCTGCGACACAGCAAGTACACGCGGGGCAGTGGCTCCATTCAAACCTCGAGGAAGGAGACATTCATGCGGACGACGGCACTCTAGATGTCAAGGTTGGCCCGTTTCTGCGCCAGACGGTAGCTGGCTATAGCACTCTTGAAACTTATATTGTCTTTCTTTTTAAAATGCGGGCTAGTTTCTGATAACGAGCTTCGTAGGAGATAGGATGACTAAGGCGTAAATATGTTACGTTAAGGGTGTGACCTTTCCCGCAGCGTTCTCCGTTCCAGTATAGCCTAATGCTGGCCGTACCGGCACACTTTACAGCGTCATGTGAGCCACCTTTGAGAAATTGTGCCTCTCGAACACCTTTACAGGGAAGGCGCTCGTTTCTAAACAGTTAAGCCGATGCGTGCCGTGAGCGCTATATGCGTATCCCTGCACCAAGCGGCTGAGGCCTAATAAGCGTGAATCACAGTTTTCAAACCGAAAAGAAAAAAGGTTTAGAAAGTAGCATTGTGTGCCGTAAGCTGGGCGAGCGTGATGCAACGCCGCCTCCTGCAGGCTCGTCTGTGGACAGCCGGACGTCCTGCTCGCTCGCTGCATTGGGCGCCACGCGGGTGCGTGTCCGCGCTTCCGGACGGGGCGGTGTGTCCGCGAGCGCGGCGGGCGCCTTCAGTGGGTCTTGTTGTAGTTGCCCTCGTCCTTGTAGCCGCTCACGTAGCCAGACTCCGAGGGGACGTCCTGGCGGCCCTCCTTGCCCCGACCCTTGCCGGCCTCGTCGAAGCGTTGCTTGTGGGTGCCCGTGTACTTGGTGTGGTCCGTTAGCCGAGCCACGGCGCCGCCCGTGGCCACGGGCTGCGAGGAAAGAACGAAGGCCGGTCAGTCTTCGAGACCGGAAAGCTTTGTTGCAGCACAAAAGGACGTCTTGTTGGGCGAGTTGGTCACAATTCATCTTGGGTACTAGGCGCGAAAACACACACGACACAAGGAAGGAGACGGGACAGAGACGGGACAGGCGCTCTGTCCCGTCTCCTTCCTTCTGTCGTGTGTGTTTTCGCGCCTAGTACCCAAGATGAATTGTTGCAGCACAATTGGTTCCTGTGTCTATACCGGCCCGTTAGTCTTGACGAGTAAGTGCAGCGCAAATATAGACACGTTGTAACGAAGAAAGCGCGCGACGTAAACGGGCACTGGTTCACGACTGTTTATTCTGGAGTTAAAGGAAGTCTTATTTATGCATGCAGACAAATATCGAAACTAGAGATTCGCGCCATGAAATTCACAAGAAATTCGAGTTCACATGGAGTTTCTTGGATGGCTATGCTTTAAATGTGAATTTCGTGTTCATTTCTCTGCGTCAGTGAAACCTGGTTTGACGCTTCTGAAATGCAGTTGGAACTCGGCGCTGGCGTACGTCGGGCGTGCTTCGCTATGCGCCGTCTATTCGTGCTACCCGCCGTGGTTGCTCAGTGGCTATGGTGTTGGGCTGCTCAGCACGAGGTCGCGGGATCGAATCCCGGCCACGGCGGCCGCATTTCGATGGGCGCGAAATGCGAAAACACCCGTGTACTTAGATTTAGGTGCACGTTAAAGAACCCCAGGTGGTCGAAATTTCCGGGGCCCTCCACTACGGCGTGCCTCATAATCAGAAAGTGGTTTTGGCACGTTAAACCCCATAATTTAATTTTTTTTCTATTCGTGCTGCAATATTCACTTTTGTTTTGTTAACGCTGTAACACACGTTGTTTCACGCCGAATTCTTAGCTTAAAAATAATATAAAAGTCTTAAAGAGCCTGTGCAGGTTGACAATAACTAAAAAGAAGAGCTATCCAGTGGGACTTATTGATTCCTTTAAGTCGCTCAAACTCGAACTCGCAGTATTATTGCAGAATGTGCTAGCATAGTCGCACAACCGTGTACGATACACGTTTAACCTGTTTCCCAGCTCGTAAATGCCATTTATTTACGAGGTTTACTACTGCATCACCTTCTGCTTGCCGTTTTCAAAGAGCACGCATCCACCTCTGGCCTGCTCCTATCTACCTCACACCCATGGGGCCGCAACCATTTGCCTCCTTCGCCGACTGCGCATCGTTCTGCGCAGCTGAGGAAATATCTACAGCTGCGAGCGGTGCTCCTCTGACGTTACGAGCTTCGACAAGGCGACACAGGTGATGATTGTTGCGGACGGACGAACGTACGAACGAACATTTCCTAGCTCATAGTAGCTGCCCGGAATAAAAAGCTAGCTCCTCAACCTTGATTCGCTTTACCTCTTCACTGCATAGCATGTGCGTGGTGGAGCTAAGACATAGTTTAGAGCAATGCTTGGGGGATGGAGGCGATCACCCGAGGGCCACGAATGCCACGTTCAGTGGCACACGTGCACGTAAAATCCATAATTTATCTGGATGTTACTGGTTATCTGGTTGGCATTATTTGGTGGTAATAATAAGCGCTTTCTAATTGACAATGTGGCGCACAGCGTAAAACACGCCACACATTGTAGGAGCGTGTGACGTCACGCTACTCGTGGCTTCACACATGCCATGCCGAAAAGGCGGTCACTGTCAGTGGGAGAAGCTCAGTCAAAGATTTCAAATTTAAATTTCAAGTTATTATATACCCAAACTGGTCCCTCTAATCTCAGTTACAAAGAGAAACTGAGAGTAGTTGGGCGACCATGTCATGGCCACTCCACTCCAACTCTGACGGCGTCTCTACGCAGCCTTCACATGTGTAATGACAGGCAATTACAACACTAAATTACCTATAACTTAAAAATCTAAACGATACATGTATGGAAGACTATACTCTATGTTACGCTTTTGTGGGTCACGAAAAATTATCATGCAACTTAACAAAGAACACTGGCCATTCCATCAGTTTCATTTTTCTTTTCTCACATGATATGGTAAGGTTGACTTAGGGACCGGCTGGAGAGCTTGTACACATTGCTTTCCTTTTGTCCCTTTCACTTGGCGGTAGAAACAAAACTTAGCTCTTTTCATGAAACGTGCATTCGT
Source organism: Dermacentor andersoni (assembly GCF_023375885.2). Lineage (NCBI taxonomy): Eukaryota > Metazoa > Arthropoda > Arachnida > Ixodida > Ixodidae > Dermacentor > Dermacentor andersoni. The sequence goes on along the minus strand of NC_092814.1, from coordinate 88,409,143 downwards.
CAAGGGAAACGTTGTCGGCATTATATATTAAAGTCGCGGCGCCCATACGGACCCGTTTCTTGATGGGTGTTCTTTTAAAAAAAAAAAATTATGGGGTTTTACGTGCCAAAACCACTTTCTGATTATGAGGCACGCCGCAGTGGGAGACTCCGGAAATTTCGACCACCTGGGGTTCTTTAACGTGCACCTAAATCTAAGTACACGGGTGTTTTCGCATTTCGCCCCCATCGAAATGCGGCCGCCGTGGCCGGGATTTGATCCCGCGACCTCGTGCTCAGCAGCCTAACACCAGGTGTTCTTTTTAACTTGGAGGGTGTGAAATGCATGTGACGAATGTTTAGTTTGCACCAGACGGGCTTTCCATTGATTGATTGATTGATTGATTGATTGATTGATTGATTGATTGATTGATTGATTGAGTTAGTGATTGAGATCAGACTTTACGTAACGAATTACATGTAATTAATTATTTGTATCGGTTACATTTTGTAATTTTGTAATATAACGATTACTTTGTTTACTCGGTAACGCTCACTGTAATTTGATTACTCTTTCTTCAGTAGCCAAGTACATGTAACCAGTTACTTTCTTGACGGAACAAGCTGTAATAGGCGAAGCAGCTTTGAGAGTGTGAATTTGGCGGGAACTACAGTGGAATGCTCGAAATAGTGCCACGCGGCAGCCTCAGTATTTGTTTCCTCACCTTAACGGCTCCACCAGATGTTGGCCAACTAATTGAACTGGTGCTGGTATGTCCCGATAGCGGCGGCCACTTACGGCGTTAATGCCAGGAAATCACCTACGAACGATTTTTTTTTTTTCGGTTTTTCATTGGCCCACCTGGGAACGTCTTCTCCAATTCAAAGAAGGGCTGCGCTTCATAGAGGACACAGATGCCCAGTAACGACAGTCTTGTGTGCAAGTTGTCCGTGCTTTAAAACACAGCCCTACCCCCGAGCGCGCACATCGAGCAAGTTTTCGGAGTCACTGCTGATGCCTTCAAATCAAAAAGAGTCGTAGTTTCGCCCGAAAGGCAAAGCATCGATAGCGATAGGAAATTAGTAGACAGCTATAAGAAGCAAAGATAGTAATTTAGTCGGCCGTACAAACTCGTAAACATTCGCTTACTAACTAAATTATCAAGCATGGTGTCACGCACGCACAAGCAAATACGAACATTTCTCACTCGATGACCGCACACACGCTCTCAGAACTCTGGAGTGAGAAAACGCGGCAGTAGTAGCGAGCGAATTGACCTTCGTGCTGTCTCTCGCTTGATCGCGAATTAAGCGGCGAGAACAAAGCGCACATGAAGCTATCAGCACTCGCCGCACCCTGTCCCCATCGCAGATCGCTTTCAAGATACGGCGCGCGCGCGGCCACGCCATACCAGGGCCCTTTGAAGGACCCTGGCCACACGCAGCCTCCCTCCCCTCCGGTGCCATTCGCGCGACCGAAAACGTCGCGCTACCTCCCCGCTTTCCTCCCTCGCGCGCGCGAGATTGAGCCACCATCGTCAGCTCACCATCGCACGCTTTCACTCGCACATACAGCATACGGCGCGCGGCGTCGAAGTTATCGACTGCACTTTATACGGAACATCACGGCGATGGCGACGGCAGAAATGCACCTGGTGTGTCGATATAAGTGCTATCGCAATGAAAAATAGGGAGGAATAGTGACAACATTTTCTAAAAATAACTTGTCAGTGAATTTAACCAATGTGCGAAAGTCAGAGGACGCACTGAAAGTGCCAGGCCAGCTTGTTCAGTTTGCTGTATATTGGCGCAATGGTAAGAAAAGTAACGTAGGAATATAATTGATTACTTTTTAGTAATTTCTCAATTACGTTTTGGGACAGTAATTGGTAACTGTAATCAATCACATTTTCAATGAAGTAAGTGTAGTTGTAATCGGTAGCTTTTTTTCTGTGATGTGTACAGGTCTGATTGAGATTAACACCCTAAAGAAACAACGCCTATAAGAGACATCGTCGTGCGGCACTCCTGAGCAAGTTTTATCACCTGGGCTTCTTGAAGTATCTATAGATATAACTACACGAGCGTTTTCGCGTTCCGCCCCAACTGCAATAAGACCGCCGCGGCATGTAATTTAACAGTTTTTTTGACCTGCTATTTCAATATAGGGTTCAAAAATACTCTTTCGATAGGTTCAATAGCGCTTTGCTGCTCAGCACCAGAACGCTGTGGGCAATGGACTTGTCGGTGCATGTTTTACGAACGAAAAACGGCGCACCTCTGTCCACGTTTTCGAGTGTGTGCGCTGGTTTTCATTCAAGTAGCCAATGAATCACCGCTGCGGATCATCGAACATCTGACTATATAGATGTCCGACTCGTAACCGCATGTGCTGCTAAATGTAAATGCCATCACGGTCTTTTTTTTTTTTTCTTACTTTTTTTTGCACGGGTGACCTCATACGTACAAAAATGCCAATTCGGGCGTGGTTGATTTCGTTTAGGAGGAGTGTGGCGTGGCTCGATACCACGTCTCCTCGTGGTGGCACCGTACACCATATGCAGGAACGGATGCAGCAGAGACGCTCCGCACGAATGGTGCACAACGCTGTCTGCTTACCGTGGTGCGTGTGGTGGCTGGCGGACCGCACGTGCTCAGCTTGTCCTTGATCTCTTCCACCTCGACCTTCTTGTTTTTCGCTATCACCTCCAGGAACTGTTGGTATTCTTTCAGGTTCAGCGCCTTCTTCGTCCTGCCACGAGCACAGGGAGCACAGAAAGAGCACGTCAACACATCATGCCCAGACGATGTGACAAGAGCGGGAGTGGTTATCCAAAAGCTGGGATTCTGGAGCTTGCCTGTGCACCCATTAGGTCGACTAGAGAAGTGCAAACTGGTCACAAAAAAAAAAAAATGAAGACCCAAATGCACACACGCACACGGTGCTATATACTTCCAACAGTTTATTCTTGCGACCACGTTTCTGTATTTGCATGCACCATAGACATCAGCATAAATCAAGCATATCTGTGCGCAGTACAAAAAATAAACAGAAAAATATATAAAGAAAAAATTAAATATTGACAAGGTACCAACTAAGTACCGCGTCCTGGCAATCCAAGAAAATCAAATTATTTTTCTGATAGCGCGATAGATTGAAACCAAGCGTTTCTATCGCTTAATTCCACTTCAATATTATCTCTAATAAGCTGATTATTGCTTGTGTCAATATTTCTGCGGCTATCAAATAACGGATGACAGCCGCGTGTCTTACAGTGCATCGCAAGAACGCCACCAGCAAAGTTGATAATAAACTGTTGGAAGTAGCGTCTGTGTGTGTACGTGCCTTTTTCATGCGTGTGTCTAGTTCGCGCTTTTTTATGCCCACCGTCTTAGACAAAGGTACACCCCTTGGGGTGTATATCTGCCACACAACAATAATCGTCATGTGCCTTGCTTGCGTTTCCTTTCTTGAAAACGCCGCGCCCGCTACGTTCCTGTCGGGAATGCTATGTCAGGCTGATACAACTCGCATGCCGTTCGTTACTGGGAAGTACCGGGCTCGCAGCGTTAAAGAAATGCGGACAAGACCGATGACGTTTGTCGCTGTGTGACAAGATACAACCCAAAGGGTGTAATCTTGTTTTAGAGTGCAAGAGGCCACTCTGTTGTGCACCCAAAGCGGTGCATGTTTCGCCCAACGTCTCCCGTTGTTTCGGAGCTAACGTTTCCTCCAGATCTGAGTGCCTCCTCACATTCCTTTTAGAACCCGCTGCGTTAGCTCAATGGTATGGTGTAGCGCTGCTCAGCACGAGGTCCTGGGTTCGATCCCGGCAGCGGTGACCGCATTCCGATGGAAGCGGAATGCAAAAACGATCGTGTACCGTGCATTAGGTGCACGTTAAAGAACCCCGGGCGGTAAAAATCAATCCGGAGTCCCCCACTTCAGCGGGCCTCATAAACAGATCAAGATTTTAATTTCTAGGTTTGCTTGTGGAGGCACTTCACTGATTTTCCTGAAAGCAGAACGCGACAGAACAAATTCGCTCTGTATGAGCAGTGGGAGCCTGGCAATTAAAGAGGGAGGAAATTAAATGCTATTCGACCCATGCTGGATGCTTAAGAAATGCCGCAAAAATTCCTTCGGCTGTCCTTTCCCAGAGTTATCGATGCTTGGGGCATGACAATGGTCACTCACTTGGCGACCTGCTTGAAGTAGATGCCGGTGTCGGTGGTGGTGATCTTCTTGCCGTCGATGACCTTGGCCTGCTTGAACCACTTGTCGCTGTTGGAGAGCGTGATGGCGTCGCCTGTGCTCTTGCTGTCGCCAAACTTTGCGAACGCCTTGAACTGGCCATCGAACGACGTCGGCGGCACCGGCGAGCCCGGCGCGGGCGATTCCGGCGGCGTCGCCATCTGCGAAAGCCACGAGGGAGCCGTGGAACAAACGCCGCCGCGCACCCGGCCGCAACACGTGTGTGCGTGGCCGCCTATAGGCGTGGCCCCGGAACACAGTCTCCGCTTCACTGGTTTGTCAGAAGACAGAACGGGACAGAACAAACTCGCTCAAAAAAAAAAAGGGGGGGGGAGGGAGGGAGAAAGAGAGAGAGAACTGAACGTGTCAGTCTCTCCGTTCTATGCTGCTGCACGTGTGGGCATTTGTTTATTGAAATTCTTGTCAAATTTATTCATAGCTGATAAGCTAACCTGCCGTTATCGAGCGCTGCATTTACCATGTGAGCCCATGCTGGGAAAATTGGTCGTACCTCCGAAGAGTGGCGTAACAGTCGAACGAAACTGAGAAATGCTTAAAGACTCTCGTAGCTAGAAGTTCTGCCTTGCTGACGTGCCGTTAATTCCCGTCTTTCCGAGTTGTCCGTCTTCCTCCCACCGCGTTGCCTGCAGTTTTGCCATTGCATAAGTGCTGAAATAATGACATTTTCGACCCGTCGTATCAGAGCGCTTTGTTAGCGCTGTATATCGTCAGGAAGACTGAGCCAGCATCAATGTGTGTAATGAAGTCTGATTATCACTATTAGTGTCAACTAACCTATATACGGGTTGAGTGCTGTCTGACACGATTTTGAAATGCTTCCAGAGCGCTCTGGAACGACCATTTGACGCTGGCATAAGAATCCGAGTAATAGAAGTACCGCAGACGCGCAAGGTGACAGGGCGGGAGAAAGAGAGTGCGTGAGGTCAAGCTTCTCACTTTCTCAGTCTTACTGTCCCTGCAGTCAGATCCTGTGTTCGTGCGCTTGCTTTCTCTGAACAATTTCCTTTGAAAGGCAGCCATAGGGGCGAAGCCGCCTTTACGCCGTCTGCGAACTGATTTAAGCAAAACAGGATAGACCGTCAGTAGTGGGACCGACGTGCGTACGCGTTTTTGGTCAGACAGTGCGAAAAGCGTTGTGACGCTCGACGTATAAATTCGCAGCGTCATGAAATAATCTATGAATGAACATTTCGCAGGCATGGTGCTTGACTCAAGATTATTTTTGCTAGTTCATCTTACCTGCATGCGAGTATGGTTACCTGCTCCTACGAAAGCATACGCATGACGGAAGAGCAGATGCAAACATGGTCAGTGTCCATCTGCATCCATCAAGCGTTTTCTTTCAGCTCGAGCGGAGAGACATGAACGTGCATTTGGCAGTACCCTGGCATCGCTTCGCTCTATAGAGCGCTGAACGCGTAGGCAACGAAATCCGGGCTAAAATCTCTTCAGAATTTTTTTCTCTTTTTTTTATGAAAACTGTACGCGTGACGCCAGAGAAGTTAATGAGAAAGGAATGAGGAGAATGTTAAACCTTTGTAGCAATCTCAGATGCCGCGAGGCACGTCCCGCAACCCGCATTTGCATGCGCAGGAAAAAGAAACCATTGCTTATGCGACCTTGACACAAAATGAGCGCGCATTTATAGGCTGCCTGCTAAACAGCAGTATTCGATGCGAAACACGAATGTATACCACTCTGGCCGAACTCGGGTTTCAGAGTTGCGCAGAAAATGCGCGCAATGTCCCGCAGAGCATATCCGCGCTCGCTGGCTTGAACATATGCGATTAGCTTAGCAAAGTTTTACTATTGTTCATAAATATGCGTGTGTACAACGCCAAAGAAGCGATATGCGTTGTCTGAGCCTAACGCCTTAAAGAACTGTGCTGTAAACTCATCAACACAGTTTTATCGGAGTTTCACTCAGTAATAAACTATAGGGTTTTCTTGCAGTATAGGGTTAGAAATGACCTAGTAATGGAGGGTTAAAGATTAATTTCGACCCCCTCGGTATGTTCAGCGTGTGCGCAAATATACGTATAGGTGCGTATATGTTTTACCCCGTCGTAGTGCGTCCACGCGGCCGGCCATTCGCGGCTTCGTGCTCAGGCCGAGTTTCACTCGGTATCGACGGTGTGACATTCTTAATCGCTAACGGGCGATTTCTCAACTTGCGAGTTCCAATGCTTGAGTCAGATTACGAGAAACCGTAGTTCATCCAACGCACAAATTTCCTGCCTCTTGGAGTTCACGAGCACGCAGCATCGCTGAAAGCCGCACAATTTTTGTCATCGTGCTCATTCATGTCGTGACTGTTGCGTGGAATCTCGATTGAGCGACAACGGAGGAACTATCTGTTAAACCTGGTGCAACCAGCTAGTGGCGGTGGGCAGCTGCCACGCGCACGCATTCGCCCGCGCTTCAATCCAGGGGCCGTTGTTCGCGCGTAACGGCCGCGCGCGCCTCCGCACGCATACTCACGGACATGCGCATTTCGTAGAACTCCTCTCTCATCACCCTCCGCACTTCGTCCACAATGCGCTCCTGGAGGATGTGGAACTGCTCCTGGAGCACGCCCAGCGGCCAGTGGACCTCGTCGTCGACGACGGCGGTCGACCTGCACGGCCGCTCGTCGCCCGAGCAGTTTTCCTCGACGTCGGAGTCCGAGGCGGCGCCGCCGCCGTTGTCCGCCTCCCGGCGCCGGGGCGCGTCCTCTTCGACGGACGACGGCGCCACGTCGAAGTCCTCTACCATGAGCACTTGCATGCGCCTCGAATCACGCCTGGGCGCCGGCGCCGCGTCGGTCTTGCGCACCTTGCTCATCGCTCTCCGCGCGCGTCGGCGACCGATGTGCCGCTTTCTCTCGAGTAGGGCCGCTTCCGGTGGCCAGGCGACCGGGTCGACCCAGGTGCGCAGTGGCCGCGTCGAAGACTCCTAGCGCCCGCGCGCGCGGCTCCCCGCCGGCCTCTTCGTCGCCACGCACGAGCGTTGTCCGGCGGATGCTCGCTCGAAGCCCCCAGCGTCTCGGAGAGAAAAATGCACGCGGCGCGCCGGCGGGAGGGCCACCCAGCCACTGGGCCCGTATCGTCCGTATCGCCGTTCTATGAAGACGCCGCGTGGCCGTGCGATGTATGCAAAAGCGTTTTTCACACTCGAAGATTCTAAACAAGCCCTCCCCCTTCCCCGCTCGCCGCGGCGGCGCACGCCTTTCGCCGAGCCGTGTCGTGCGTCTCCGAGCGCGCGCGCGCCTTGGTCTGTGCTTTGTGCTCTTCGTCTTTCGGAAGAGGCGGATTCAAGGAGAGAGGCGAGCGCGGTTGGTTGCACCGGTTAGCCGGGCAAATTTCGATTGGCGGACGAGGCCAGGGCCGACTCAATTACCCCTCTGTCACGTTCGTCTCGTCGTCTCAGTTCCAGACAAATGTGCTATCACGCCCAACACCCGAGCACGACTTGCGTGACGCGATGTATGAAATTGGTGAAGCGAAATGAGGCGGATGAAAAGTTCTACATAGTTTAGCTACTGTTAGGAGGCCTAGAAGTCTTCCTGCCGAGAGCTTCTACGTTTTCTCTAGCTTCAGCCGATACCCCTTACGAGTAGCAGACTCGGAATGTCTTAGCTGGAGCAAGATACGTCTGGAGATTATGAATACCTGCGTTTCTGAATGCTGTATATAGTTACAGACTCGCTACGTCGAAATGGGCAAACCTTGTATCTGTTCACTTCACATTACGAAGCTGTTCGCCCGACATTACTGCCGCACTGATACCGTTGTGTGCTTTTTTTTTTCCTGTAGGTGTAGGTAAGAAGCATTTCATAAAGAATAAAGCCACCAAGCAAACGGCACGTTGGTTGGCTTCTCCTCTAAGCATACTTACAGTGTAACGGAGCATGCTTTCGCGAACTGCGCCCACCACAAACAAACAAGACGGAACAAGTCCCAAAGAAAGGTGAAAACGTTGTTCTCGTTCTTCAAGTTGTGCGTTGTGGTTGTTTGCCAACGTAGGTGAAAGCAAACAACAAAGCACAGACTGTTGGTGCAGGTCAAAATTTGTCACCATAGTGGTGAAATAGCGACGCCCGACTTATCAGCACAGAACTCATGGTACATGGTCTGGCTATCTCAGTGTAAGGGAAAGGGTAAACGGAGGTTCCGGCGGAGGTTGCGCTTGTAGGCACGTCAACTAGTCCTCAGCGGCGTCCTTGCGCAGTTCTTTATTGCAGCTACACGCCCGCTTACATGCCGTTTCGTTTCAGGAGAGTTTCGATGGCTAGAAGAGGCGCTTATAATTCGTGATGGGTCAAGTTACTCCGCCGTGCTTCGATCCGTTGTATAGATGTTCGCGATAGGGGCCCCATTCTCACGTTGTACGACTCTCTCGATTGTGATCGATCGCTCGATAAACGACATCTCTTAGCAGGCCTGTCTGTTATTTCCGGCGGCTTTCCTTTTTTTTTTCCCCTCCCTTTTCTTGCCTCCCCACATTCTCCTCCCCAGTACGATTTGTTTGCGTTCGTTTCCGTTGATCACGCAGGCGGAAACACACTAGACAAAACTTCCGTCGGACATATATCCCGTGAAATGAACAAAATGAATGGAAGCCAGAAAGAGAGAGAGCCACCTGGTGGGTCGCGCCCTGCGATTCGTGAATCACGACGACTGACTCCGAGGCCGCGCGGCTAGACGTCACGAGCCGCGACGTTCCTCAGGCGTCGCTCTGATCACGACTGTCTGTGTACATGCCACGGGGAACCGGTCGCCGCCTATGCACGCGTGTGTTTACCACTGCCGCCGCTGGCGGCGTGTTCAACGTCGTAAGCGAGAGCGAAGCGGCCATTTCCTGAGAACAGAGGTGCTTGATGACAGTAACTTGCGGAGCGGGACGGGCTTTGTTTGTGCACGGCTGTAGCACGTAAGATGAGCGAGTGCACGGTTAGGATTGGAATGATTTGCGTGACGTATACGTCATATCGTATTTCGTAATGCTCCGCTGGAGTGTAGGCAGCATAAGTGCATGCGTCTATGGGCTCACTAATTAGACGCCTTAGCAAATACTTTTTTTTTCTTTTTTTTTAACGACCCGCGCTTGGGTTTGAAATGTAGTCAACTATCTGTCAAAGAATTACATCAAGTGGATTAACATCCCGAAACTGCGCAGTGCGCTATGAGGGACGTCGTATAGTTGCAGGCTGGGCTAACTTTGGACACTTTAATTATCTTTAACGCGTACATAAAGCATGGTACCACGAGCGTTTCGGCATTTCGCCCCTATCCGCAACCTTTCTGGAGAGGTAAAAGAAAAGTTACCAAATTTTTTTGCAGGTCTTTGTTGTCTGATCTGTGGGCTCAAGCTTTAAATACTGAAACGAGCCTGGCAATGGCTATCGCATATGCTTTGGGGAGCGTGTAAATTAGTAGCAGTTTCGATGCATTTGTGATGCTTCAAACAGTGTTTTGCCGCTGAAAATAATCTGACTGAAGGGTACCTAATTAAATGTCTATGCTAATGCCATTCACTTTATTTAAATTTTACGGCTGCATCTTCGTCTTATGAACTTAACACTAAACCAGTTTTCGATGCAGTTAGGCGCACTGAGGTACACTGCGAACTCTGACGCGCACGTGCGAATGAAGCGAATGACTGCTTTTAAGCCTTCGCCCGTTTTACGTCGAGGTGTTCGGCAGTAAATTTTTTCGTTGCATATTCCCCCCACTGTCGACATGCTCAATGCGCAACGAGGCATCTAGTTGAAGGCGGTCTCCTGAAACTTGCCTGTTCAAACAGGAAATCATTACGAAGGACGTGTCGTTCATGAGAGCAAGACGTGCTCCAGCCTTGTTCTCGCCTTTCACTTGGAATGTTTTCTATACATGCGTACATGAATTTCCACCCTCTTTCACCCAAGACGTTTCACGAATGAGCGCTCCATTATGCAGAACCGGCTCCGTGCGCCCACAAGGGCGCGTCTCTCGCTCATACAGCTATTGGAACAATTTGAACGACACGCACGATCACAGCGAGCTTAGCTTGCCCATTAGCAGTTCCTGCTTGCCTCGAAGATATGAGACCGTCGCTGACTGTACGCAGGCTCTCGGAGTACATTTTTCTCCTGAATGCCGTACGTATATGTACTGTTCGGAGCGTGCGCAAAATAAGGAAGTGCGTGACGTGCTTGGGAACACAAACACGCAGACCCGCCGCTAAAGAAATCAAGTGGCGGAGGCCTTGCGTTTCGTTCAGTGCGCTCGCGTGGCCCATTAACTTTTGCTAGCGACTGTGTACAACATCCCGTATGCCCATTATTTTGCTCTTTACGTTCACCTGTATTGCTGTGCCCTACTTGAAGGGTGTTTATTCTCTGGTGGAGTGCAGTTTGCGTTTGTAGTCTGTGTCCGTGCGCGCGTGTACGGGCGCGTGAGGGCTTGAATTACAATATATGGTATTAAGCCATACACATCTGGCTGCGTAAAGTATGCACGGATTGTCAACAGAATCAAGTTGCTAGTTACGAAAGGAAGTGAAATGCCGTTTGGCGTAGCGCTCCTCTGACGTTAACTTCGGAACCTTCTTTCGCCGAACTGCACGATATGCGGCCAGAAATATGTATTCGACAAAGTTGTTCCATTTTTATGGCTGTTCGAGGACACCAAATACGGGCGTGACAGCTTTTTTGATTGATAATTTTCTTTTTCAAGCATTCTGGTCCAGTCGCCGAGAATGGCAGGTAGTGAAGTTGGGCAGAACCTCTATGCAGTATCACGTGCACGACACGCGAAGAGCCGCAGTTTGACCATTCGTAGCTTACATGTTTTATGTGAAGCGCAGGCACAACGCGCTGTGCAGCGAGGCACATGAAAACCGTTCGCAATCATCTCAGGCAGATGTGGTTGGCAGTGGTTAGGGCCTTATTCTGCCTTAGTAATGACTTGCACAAATCCTACCCCTGCGTTGTCCCTCGTACTCTTTCGTGACCTTCTTTGCGAGTTTCACCAACGCCACTAAATATACTATATCAACCCTGGTCACCTGTGCACTTTTACTGCCGCCGTCGCAATTCGAGAAAGCTTTTTTTCTTCTTACTTTTCTTATGAGCGCATTGGACAACTGTATGACTGAGTTAGACCATTTGTTCATAAATATGCAGCGTGCGCCGCCACCAGCCCAACAGCAAATTAATATCTCTGTCGACTGCAGGACAGACAGACCGGCTTTTGATGCCAGCTGCGGACATGCAGGACTGTCGTTGTCCCCCATTTCTTCGACATACACTATATATGAGCACGTCGTACTTGGCAAGCGCTATAGACCTTTTCGTTTATATACATTTTCTGGGATTCAACTCGACGCGTCGGAACATTTTTCCTCTATAGCTCTCTAAAATTGAATTGCGGGGTTTAACGTGTCCCGAAACTGCAATTTTGGTAATGTGGGACGTCGTATGGTGGAAGAGGGCTCCGGGTTAATTTTGACCAGCTGCGCTTTCTTTGACGTGCACCTATAGATGTAAGTACAGGAGCGTTATTTTTTTGCATTTCGAGCTTATCGAAATGCTGCTGATGCGGCGGGAAATCGAACCCGCAACCTCGGGCTCAGCAGCAGAACGCCATAGCCGCTACGCCGCCGCGGTGGGTCTGTAGCTGGCTTACATGCTATAGCCTGAATGTAAATAAGTCAGTATGCGCGATGCAATGTAGCTGTACTTGCCTTACAATATTTCACAGATGAATGTGGTCTATATATGCGCTGTCAGAATTAATTTTATGTGCTTTAAACGAAAAAAAAAAAAGAAAAGTGATACAGCAGGCTGCAGGAGCCGAGCCTTATAAGGCTTGTCTGCATGTTTTAAGATGTCTTAAGTTTTGTTTTCTTTTTACTGTTTGCCATGCGGTATGGTGGAGGGTGACGAAAAAAAGCTGCAGAAAAAGATTGCATGAAAAAAAAAAAAAAAAAGACCCTCAACCTCCTATAATTTTCTAGCTCGAAACGTCAGTGTCATTGAAAGGGCAAGTATCATTAGGAGGGTACTATAACGAAAGCGGCGTTGGTAACAAGACCGCACCTATAACACTTCCCTAAGTCGCTTCCCTAAGATTTGTTTCCTTCGGGCCACGCGCATCAGTCACGACGCGAGGAGCGCTCGACGGGGTCGTATCGCGGTCAACCAGTGCGCACGGAGCCGAGCGCGCGACCGGAGCGGTCCCGCTTGGAAGAAGACAAACTCGTTGGACACGGTCGGGCCACGAAACGGTCGGCGCGCCGGGCCACACTCCTATGCGGCCCGGACTTAATACAAATCACCTGTAAAGTAATGGCGACGCCAAATTATGTCCGTCGGAAACTAAAATAACCGCCGCGTCCGGGTCATTCGTGGCCTCTTTCGCCGTCGTGGCCCCGTATACACGCACGATACAAAAAGCAAAGCAGTTAAACAAAAATAAAGAAAGAAAAAGAAAAAAAGAACTGCCCAGTAAGGAGCAGAAGAGTGTAAGGTGTTTCGCTACACTGCGGCTCAACGAAAATTGAAAAAACGAAGTTTTATCGGGACGAATATAAACAATATACGAGATGCAGGCAGGGCAAAAGTCACACTCGGAGCAAAACGAAGCTGGTTCTGCGACCTGCACCGTATACTAGGGCTATTATGTGCGCTATCCGCAAGACGAGAAAAAATCCATTGCGCCGCCAAGACGCGCAAAAAAGAACGCACTGCGTTTCACCTGCCGTCCAATACCGCACGCGTTCCATGACGTCGCCTGTTTATATCTATTGCGTGACCGAAGAGGTTAGGTAAGGAAAGGCTACAGGCAAAAGAAGCATGTGTGGGCGTCAACGTTTTTGCAATATCTTCTAAACGTAAATAGTACACGCCATGCGCTTTTGTTTTTGTCTTCTCACACGGCTATAACATTATTTTTCGAAGTTACTACGTCAGAAAGATGTGCGTGTCCTTCAACAGGTGTCGTGACCACGTTCCGGATCTAAAACAAATGTTTCGCACAGGAAACAATTTAAGACACCAAGAAGTCAATTGTATGCCTCTTCAGCTCCCTTTCTCAATTCTTGCATTCCTCATATTTATTTAACATAATGGTTGGCGTCGACAGCTTGACCCGCCATGGTTGCTTGGTGTCTTTGGCATTGCGCTTCTAAGCAAGAGGTCGCGGGATCAAATCCCGGTCGCGGCGGCAATATTTCGATGGAGGCGAAATGCAAAAACGCCTGTGTACCGGGAATTCCGCGGGTGAACGTTAAAGAACGTCGGGTGGACAAAATTATTCCGGAGTCTTCACTACGGCATGCCTCATAACCAGATCGTGTTTCTGGCCCGTAAAAGCCCAGAATTATTTTTTTCTATTTATTACAGCTTATAATGTGTTCTCCATATCATATTTACGAGGTATAATGTGATGCGCTCGCTAAATATCATCACACCGGCCTTGATAGCACTTTACCTTGAATGGCATTGACGTATCGAGCGATCTGGTACCCTCCCTGTTCCCTAGATCAGTACGACCTGTTTGCATCACACCAGGAGATAAAAATAATGGCACAATAGAAAAAAAAGCTTTCAGTCAGTGATGGCTTTTGAGTTAAATAAAATCCGCCGGTTTCCATCATCACGCTGTGCAACCATGCTCTGGAACTGTTTGGGGCGTAAAGTTACAACTTATTCATAATACTATGACTAAATAATCAATTGTCTTTTCGATCGCCGCATATTAAATTCGAGTCGCGTGGCGAGATGTAGAGGTGTCAAGCTTATGGGGCGCCCTCTAAGCCATTGTGTAACCGAAGGGAGCTTCGTCACGACTGCGGTGACTGCAATTGAGCCAGATGAGCATTCGTGTATGAATCGTCGCTGGAACGAATAAGAACGCGCGGCGTCCGTTGAGCGTGAGCTCGGGTGCTGCGCAACGGGTCTCCGCGTGAGCGTTGCGCTATAGCGAAAGAGAAAGGTGGGGAGGGGGTGGATGTAGCATTCTCCGACGGAGCAGCCGGTGTTTGGTCGTCGAGGGAGGCGCGTAAACACGGTGCGCGGCTGGTGGGATCAGCGCCGTTGTAGCAGCAGCCGTCGATACGCGGGCCACGGACGGCTGCGCCTCGTCGGTGCGCCCTTGTCACCCGTTCATCGCCGTGTCCGGCGACCCAGATCCGAGGCGCGCCGGATATAGTGTCCCGCGGCGTGCGAAAGACGCGCCGAAGGGCACGCGGCCCTCCCTCTTCGCCGCACGCATCCCGAACTCGGTGACACCGGTTGTCGTTCTTCGGTGTACGGCGGAAGCTGTTGTGTACGGGAATGTGGTGGTCCTACATCGATATAATGAGCGTGAACGTACCTATTATATAGTTGATCATGTATATAGTGTTTCGAACATGCAGTGAGGACAACGAGGGACACGCATCGTCAGGTAACATAGGATTCCAGACTCATTCTCTTACTACTCAGGGTTACTCGATGGGCACCGAAATCTTGGCCCACGAACGACCTTTGCACTTGGCCCCTCCGAAATGCGGCCGCGGTAAACGAGCCCGCGACCTCGCACATCGTATGTTGATCAAGCGACAATGACCACACATGCATGTGTAAGGTCGGATGTGAGCGTCGCAGACAGGGGAAAATCTCAAACCAGTAACGTTAGTTATAGTAATAAAATAACACTGAAGAGATAACCCCACTGTACTTGCGCTGTATAGTACGAAGCATATTGTAAGGCATGCAGACGTTCCATATGCGCGAAGGAATCGCGCTTGCCGAAACGCTAAGTGCAAAACTATGCGAAATTTCGACCAAGTGTACAACGTACCCATTTCTTTCGCTAGATTCTATTCCTTTATCGTCCACCGCTCATGACCCACCGATAATGATGATATGTATAACAGGTTCTAAGGCTTGCTACGTGTCATGGGGCCCCGACAGCCCGAAAAAGGGAGCAAAGGGCGATGGGGCTCCCCCAGGAAGTGCCCTCCGCGCCCTTACGGGAGATTTTAAGAGGCTATAACATTTAATGTGCCCCGCGCGGACAGGAAGAAAGTGACCAAAACTGCGCTCCTATATAGTCAGGGAAGGTTAAACGCGGTCTTGGTCGAACCCTTGCGGCAACGCCGTCATGTCATCATCATCATCAGCCTGGTTACGCCCACTGCAGGGCAAAGGCCTCTCCCATACTTCTCCAACTACCCCGGTCATGTACTAATTGTGGCCATGTCGTCCCTGCAAACCTCTTAATCTCATCCGCCCACCTAACTTTCTGCCGCCCCCTGCTACGCTTCCCTTCCCTTGGAATCCATTCCGTAACCCTTGATTAAAAAATTAAATTGTGGGGTTTTACGTGCCAAAACCACTTTCTGATTATGAGGCACGCCGTAGTGGAGGACTCCGGAAATTTCGACCACCTGGGGTTCTTTAACGTGCACCTAAATCTAAGTACACGAGTGTTTTCGCATTTCGCCCCCATCGAAATGCGGCCGCCGTGGCCGGGATTCGATCCCGCGACCTCGTGCTCAGCAGCCTAACACCATAGCCACTGAGCAACCACGGCGGGTCCGTAACCCTTAATGACCATCGGTTATCTTCCCTCCTCATTACATGTCCTGCTCATACCCATTTCTTTTTCTTGATTTCAACTAAGATGTCATTTACTCGCGTTTGTTCCCTCACCCAATCTGCTCTTTTCTTATACTTTAACGTTACACCCATCATTCTTCTTTCCATAGCTCGTTGCGTCGTCCTCAATTTAAGTAGAACCGTTTTCGTAAGCCTCCAGGTTTCTGCCCCGTAGGTGAGTACTGGTAACACAGCTATTATACACTTTTCTCTTGAGGGATAATGGCAACCTGCGGTTCATAATCTGAGGATGCCTGCCAAACGCACCCCAGCCCATTCTTATTCTTCTGATTATTTCAGTCCCATGATCCGGATCCGCGTTAACTACCTGCCCTAAGTAGATGTATTCCCATACCACTTCCAGTGCCTCGCTACCTATCGTAAACTGCTGTTCTCTTTCGAGACTGTTAAACATTACTTTAGTTTTCTGCAGATTAATTTTTAGACCCACTCTTCTGCTTTGCCACTCCAGGTCAGTGAGCATGCATTGCAATTCGTCCCCTGAGTTACTAAGCAAGGCAATATTATCAGCCAATCGCAAGTTACTAAGGTATTGTCCATTAACTCTTACCCCCAATTCTTCCCATTCCAGGTCTCTGAATACCTCCCGTAAACACGCTATAAATAGCATTGGAGAGATCGTATCTACCTGCCTGACGCCTTTCTTTATTGGGATTTTGTTGCTTTCTTTATGGAGGACTACGGTGGCTGTGGAGCCGCTATAGATATCTTTCAGTATTTTTACATACGGCTCGTCGACACCCTGATTCCGCAATGCCTCCATGACTGCTGAGGTTTCGACTGCATCAAACACTTTCTCGTAATCAATGAAAGCTATATATAAGGGTTTTATATTCCGCACACTTCTCCATCACCTGATTGATAGTGTGAATATGGTCTACTGTTGAGCAGCCTTTACGGAATCCTGCTTGGTCCTTTACTTGACAGAAGTCTTAGGTGCTCCTGATTCTATTTGCGATTACCTTAGTAAATAGTTTGTAGGCAATGGACAGTAAGCTTATCGGTCTAATTTTTCAAGTCTTTGGCGTCCCCTTTCTTATGGATTAGGATTATGTTAGCGTTCTTCCAAGATTCCGGAACTCTCGAAGTCATGAGGCATTGCGTATACAGGGTGGCCAGTTTTTTAGAACAATCTGCCCACCATCCTTCAACAAATATGTTGTTACCTGATCCTCCCCAGCTGCCTTCCCCCTTGGCATATCTTCCAAGGCTTTCTTTACTTCTTAGGCGTTACTTTATTCTCTCTTCCATTATCGTCGTGGGTGCCACTGGTACTGTATAAATCTCTATAGAACTCCTCAGCCACTTGAACTATCTCATCCATATTAGTAATGATATTGCCGGCTTTGTCTCTTAACGCATACATCTGATTCTTGCCAATTCCTAGTTTCTTCTTCACTGCTTTTAGGCTTCCTCCGTTCCTGAGAGCATGTTCAATTCTATCCATATTATACCTTCTTATGTCAGCTGTCTTACGCTTGTTGATTAACTTGGAAAGTTCTGCCAGTTCTATTCTAGCTGTAGGGTTAGAGGCTTTCATACATTGGCGTACCTTGATCAGATCTTTCGTCTCCTGCGATATCTTACTAGTATCCTGTCTAACGGAGTTACCACTGACTTCTATTGCACACTCCTTATTGATGCCCACAAGATTGTCGTTCATTGCTTCAACACTAAGGTCCTCTTCCTGAGTTAAAGCCGAATACCTGTTCTGTAGCTTGATCTGGAATTCCTCTATTTTCCCTCTTACCGCTAACTCATTGATCGGCTTCTTATGTACCAGTTTCTTCCGTTCCCTCCTCAGGTCTAGGCTAATTCGAGTTCTTACCATCCTATGGTCACTGCAGCGCACCTTGCCGAGCACGTCCACATCTTGTATGATGCCAGGGTTAGCGCAGAGTATAAAGTCTATTTCATTTCTAGTCTCGCCATTCGGGCTCCTCCACGTCCATTTTCGGCTATCCCGCTTGCGGAAGAAGGTATTAATTATCCGCATATTATTCTGTTCTGCAAAGTCTACTAATAGCTCTCCCCTGCTATTCCTAGTGCCTATGCCATATTCCCCCACTCACTTGTCTCCAGCCTGCTTCTTGCCTACCTTAGCATTGAAGTCGCCCATCAGTGTAGTGTATTTTGTTTTGACTTTACCCATCGCCAATTCCACGTCTTCATAGAAGCTTTCGACTTCCTGGTCATCATGAATGGATGTAGGGGCGTAGACCTGTACGACCTTCAATTTGTACCTCTTATTAAGTTTCACAACAAGACCTGCTACCCTCTCGTTAATGCTATAGAATTCCTGTATGTTACCAGCTGTATTCTTATTAATTAGGAATCCGACTCCTAGTTCTCGTCTCTCCGCTAAGCCCCGGTAGCACAGGACGTGCCCACTTTTTAGCACTGTATATGCTTCTTTTGTCCTCCTAACTTCACTGAGCCCTATTATATCCCATTTACTGCCCTCTAATTCCTCCAATAGCACTGCTAGACTCGCCTCACTAGATAACGTTCTAGCGTTAAACGTTGCCAGGTTCAGATTCCAATGGCGGCCTGCCCGGATCCAGGGATTCTTAGCACCCTCTGCAGCGCCACAGGTATAACCGCCGCCGTGGTCAGTTGCTTCGCAGCCGCTGGGGACTGAGGGCCGGGGTTTGATTGTTGTATTCATATAGGAGGCTGTGGCCAAGTACTGCACCAGGGTGGCCAATCCTGCTCTGGTGAGGGAGTGCGTTACCGGTTCTGGTCACCGGGATCAGGCCGCACTCCAGGATGTCGAGCCTGGTCTATAGTGACCTCTCCCGAGCGCGTTTGCCACGTAGGGCGACGGTTTGACGGACAGACCAGAAGACGCGATTGGAAGCGCGCCATGGTGACGTCGCGGTAAACGGCTCCTGTCTAACGATACCGACGGTTTGCAGCTTCGTGTAAACGTACCTCGCTGTAAATACGATTGTTGTAAATATAATTTAATTGACCAAAAATGAAGCCCTAGTCCTCAGTTCTTCGGCCACAAGCGGCAGGTTATCTTTTCGTCTAGCTTCATTTCCCTTTAACCTTACTATTTCTACGTGTCAGTTAAACACAACCATTAACTTCCCCTATGCTTTCCTTGACTCCATTGTTTTTTTTTTCTTCATGTGGTTGTAACAAACAAAACTTTGACGCCCCTGTATCCTCTCTACACTCGTCGCTCGTTCTACAGTGAACTGCACTTAGCCCGATTCCCGTTGCCGACTCCCCTTGCCGATTCCCCGTATAATAGAGAGAGAAAAGTCATAAGAGAAAGGCGGGGAGGTTAACCAGGCTGAACCTGATAGGCTAGCCTGCACTGCAGGGAAGGGGGAAAGGGGATTGAAAGAGGAGAAGGAAGAAAAGAGTTCACAGTTTGCACTGTTACACACACAAGCGTTCATCGCTGAGTCACTCGCAGGTGGCTATACAGGCTGGTGTATTACGTATTGTATTATGCCTACTGTATTATGCATATTGTATAATGCCTAAGGCAACCTTCCGAATAAAAAAAAAAGCCTCGGGCAAACGTTTAAATATATTGTTCTCTCTCTGTTCTTCATTTCTTTTTGCAAATTCTGTATGCCCGTAAAATGAGGAAAGCACATAAATTGCCTGTGAAAGGCAGAGATCGATAATGTTTGTATTAATCGGAGCCCCCGCAATGGGCAGCTTTCCGCATAGATCCGAATTTGCGCTATTTTACCGGCGATAGCATTCCAGATTTTATCGGCTGTATACCTGAAAACGCAGTGACGCTGTATCTTTTTTGTGCGCTTTTTCATGTGCTGCCTTATTCATGTACTGTACGAATTTCCGAAATGCTGTTATTAACCTGTTTTTTTTGTGCTCGATGTAATATTGGAATATTCATGTATTGTACTAATTGTTGAAGTGCTGCTTTTGACCCACCCTGTAACGGCCTTCTGGCCAACAGTATGAGTAAATAAAAAAAATTCAGCCTATGGCATTTGCTTCAACCGCGCAGTTGCGCCTATTTGTCGAACTGATCGGAAATCACACACAATTGCGTCCTCCGCACCAGTTATCAGATATCGCTTGGGTCGCCTTCTGCAGCAATGGGTTTTATTTTTCCTTTGGAACGTGTTGAGAATCACATTGCGGATCAGCACTTCATGTGCCATTGTTCAGAGCAGGGAAAACACGGGGAAGGCGGAAGATGGAAATTCAAGACCAGCAAAACGAGAACAAGGTTTTTTCCCGCTTTTACCTTGTTCTCATTTTGCTATTTGTTCAGAGCAGTATGTCCTTTGGGCTAACTGCTTTATTTTGCTCGGAAAGCCTTGTAAATACGGGGACAAAGAACCGAGAACACGGGCACACGGTGCACAACTGAGTACCTCCATGCTCATATACTGTCTTCGAAGGTCAGGGTTTAATTTTGATTGATTGATTGATTGATTGATTGATTGATTGATTGATTGATTGATTGATTGATTGATTGATTGATTGATTGGACGGCGTTTTTGCGATCAGCTCATCTCTAGCGGCAGTGGAGGACTACCGATCCGAAAGGTCCTTAACAATACTCACCGACTCGCAGGCTACTAGTCGGAATTTCATGAACGGCAGAATAGGACGCAGAGCGCTTCACATCCTCCGCTCCTACAGGGCTAACAACAAAGTCAGGCATACGATTTTCTGGGTACCGGGACACGCTGGAATAGAAGGGAACCTAAGGGCGGACAAGGCAGCTCGAGAGCACACAAACCGAGCGGCCACAAGCACCGACCCTGAGGAAGCCATACCAGTCAACCCAAGTTACTCTGACATCCTGAATTACTATAAGGGAGTCCGAATCAAATGCCCTCCACTCCACAACAGCCTAAATCAGCATGAAGCAACCTCTTGAAGGAGGCTGCAAACAGGAACATACCCAAATCTAAACACACTAAGCAAGATGTTTCCCACCCAGTATAGAGACATTTGCCCCTGGTGCGGCGCCAAGCCCACCTTATATCACATTACATGGGGATGCGTTCACAATCAACAATTCCTTCGAATAAAAAACCCGAGTGCGGGGCAGTGGGAGAGGGTGCTCTCCAGCAGCGACCCGAAAGTCCAGCATGGACTAGTAAGGCACGCTCGCCGAGTAGCCACCCTCAGTGGCGCCCTGGAATAGGGGCGTCGACCCTGCGCAGATGGGGAAGAAGACCGTGAAGACGGCCGACCACATCTGCCACCGCTAATTTCTAACCAATTAGAGCAAATAAAGTTTTTCTCTTCCTCCCCCCGCCAAGCATCGAGAAGAAACCAAATTCCCACAAATTTGTCAATTTCTTGCTGACATCGTGGAACTTCCACCGCACCCACTCAAATTATATACAGAAATAAGTGGGTGCACAACTCTGCTTTCGTTGATATGAAAATAAGATGATTCCAGCTAGTCTCATACGACAGGGTTGCCAGATTTGGCTACATTGCGCCAAATTGGCTACTTTTTGAGGCTGTTGGCGGGGAAAAAAATGCCTTGGCTACTTGGCTACTTTTTTGGCTACTTTTGAAATAGCTTGACTATTGTAAAAATTGGATAGAAACTTGTGTAGCTCATATTATGCAGCAACACTACCAAATATTTAGGCCAACCCGCAACAACGACACTTCAAATCTTTTCAAGCTGGTCCATCATCATTGTCAATCTGACTCTGGCGCTTTCATTTCATGCAAAGGATTTCGCACTGGTGACGTCACAGCGTGTTCCATCTTCGCATTGACGTTCCGCGTCAGGCCTTCCACCTTCCACACATAGGGCTTCTTCGATTTTCGGAGTTCTGGCAGCCCGCTGGCAGCCAGACGGCAGCCAGCTAGTGCCGGTCCTGATGGGAAGGCAACGTGAAGTGGAATCCTAAGACAACCCGAAGCTGCCCGAAGTTTGCAAAATCGAACACTTGGACAGCTGGTCACGGGATTAACGTAAACATGCTACCAGCATGTCAGCGGCCGGTCTGGCCGGCGTAGTCGGTCCATGTATGTGTTCCCAGCTTGAAAATATACAGCTCTATTCTGGAATACAATCACTTTTGCGAGATTTCACGCGACTGGGCATCTCACTATGCAGAGCGTAACAAACGGCCTGCGACACGTCCGATGCCAAGACGCAAAATCGCACGTAAATAATCACGAAAGCGATCGCTCGAGGATGCCTTGAGCTTTGACGTTCTTCGAGAAATGTGTGCCGAGATTAACTCAAACATTTACACCTGAACTGGAGCTGTGATTCTTATTTGTGATAATATTCTAGTCATATTAAATGCTGATCAAAGCGCTCTTAGCTGTAGTCATTTATACACGTTTCATAATATTTTTGTATATTCTTACATTTACTAAAAGCAGCTTTAAGTCTTGGCTGTGATAATGTCTTCAGAGCTGCATAATAAATGAAAACGCAACGTTTTTCCATAGCATGGCTACTTTTTTGGCTACATTTCTGTGTG
The DNA here is from genome assembly GCF_023375885.2 of Dermacentor andersoni. Classification (NCBI taxonomy): domain Eukaryota; kingdom Metazoa; phylum Arthropoda; class Arachnida; order Ixodida; family Ixodidae; genus Dermacentor; species Dermacentor andersoni. The sequence goes on along the minus strand of NC_092814.1, from coordinate 88,386,799 downwards.
TGGCCAAAGTTGGCTACTTTTCTGGCTACTTTTCGAGATGTTTTGGCTACTTTTCAGATTTTGGACCTGGCAACCCTGTCATACGATACGTTAAGAAAAGGGAGATTGTTCCCGGCCAAGTGTCATAAGTGTACGTCTTGTATGGGCTGCTGCAGGAGCCGAGTATCTACATAGAAACGTGCTTGAAACGTGCTTGTGGCACAAGTGGAGTTGATATGTTCAGCCTACTCTTGTCACCTATATTTTAACAAACAAGAAATGCCATTGGTGTAGTCACGATGAATTTCACTGGCAAAGTAAGTTCTTTAGTTAAATTTAATAAAATCTCTTAATATAATTGTTGTTTTACGAAAAGGACAACAGGCAAAAATTAAGATTTTTTGTGCACCTTGGGAATCGATGTAAGGGACGCTTTCACAAGCCAGCAAGGCGAACTGGCGCTTTACGAGAGGTGCGCTGAAAGACTTCAGTAAGCTTCAGTTACAAACGTGTCACTCAGCCACCATGATGGATCTTGCCGAGCAAGCGGAAGTTCTATTAATGCGAAAGCATTATATATGTCCGATGAGGTAGAAAAGCCGGCGTTGTCCGCAATGTGTGGTAACAAAGATAATCATCATCAGTGACGTCATCCGCGTCTTGCAAAACGTCAGTAGTAATACAGAATTAAAGTTAGAACAAGTTAAAGTAAGGTGACTTGAGGTGGAGTGAATTAAGGTGAAGTGAATCAATGGGAATTAAAAGGGATTAAGGTTGATATAAATTAGAGCAATGTGGAATAAAGTGGATTAATCTGAAGTACGTTGGTACAAATTAGAGCAAGGCGGATTAACGTGAACTGAGGTGGATTAAGGTTGATACAAGTTAGAGCTAGGCGGATTAAAGTGGATTAAGGTTGGGACAGACTAGAGCAAGGTGGATTAAGGTTTGTACAAATAAAGCAAGGCAGACTAAAGTGGATTAAGGTGTATTAACGTTGATATAAATTAGAGCACGGTGGAACAAAGTGGATTAGGTTGGATTAAGGTTGATACAAATTAGAGCAAGGTGAATTAAGGTTGGCACGAATTATAGCAACTTGGATTAAGGTTAGTACAAATTAAAGCAAGGCGAATTAATGTGGAGTAACGTTGATACAAATTAGACCAAGGCGGATTAACGTGGATAAAGGTTAGTACAAACTAGAGTAAGGTGGCTTAAGGTTGGTACAGACAAAGCAAGGCACCTTAAAGTGGAATAAGATGGATTAAGGTTGATATAAATTAGAGCAAGGTGGATTAAGGCTGAAACGAATTAGAGCAAGGTAGATTAAGGTAGATTAAGGTTGGTACAAATTAGAGCGAAGCGGATTAACGTGGATTATGGTGGATTAAGGTTGATACAAAATATATCAAGGCGGAATAAAGTGGATTAAGGTGAATTACGGCTGATACAAATTAAGCAAGGTGGATTAAAGTGGATTAGTCTGGATTGAGGTTGGTAACTTTTGAGCGAGGCGAATTAAGGTTGGTACAAATTAAAGCAAGGCGGATTAAAGTGGATGAAGGTTGAAACAAATTAGATCAAAGTGGAATAAAGTGGATTAATGTGGAATAAGGTTGGTACAAATTAAAGCAAGGCGGATTAAAGTGTATTGAGATTGGTACAAACTAGAGCAGGGTGGATTAAGGTTGGTAGAAATTAGAGCACGGCGGAATAATGTGGATTAAGGTTGATACAAATTAAAGCAAGGCAGTATAAATTGGATTAATCTGTATTAAGATTCGTATAAATTAGATCAAGGCGGATGAAAGTGTGTTAAGGTGGATTAAAGTTGGTACAAGCTAGAGCAAGGTGGATCCTGACCGTGGCTACTGCTGGGTGCCGCTGCATCAGCAGAATGAGCAGCCACGGAGTTGGGCAGGTTTTGGGCGAAATCTATTCGACGGAGTTAGCGATGCCAGTCGATGCTCGGACGTAGCGGTACTATTGTCGAAGGAGCGCGTAATGAGCATGACGAATGATTTCATCAGCCAGCTACGCGTCGGCCTTGCTTGATTGGGGGTTGCATCATGCGTTCCGCCACAGCTAGTGACCACAAACTTATTTTGAGAGCTATCTTGGAGCTATACGTAATGCAACTTACTCGTATATTATATCATTATGTGAAGAAATAAGGGGACTAAAGATCGCTATTTGCAAGCACATGTTGTAATTGATCACTAGAAGTAAATTCTTCTTCTTTACTCATCAGGCGTCGTTTCGCCGTTTTTTCTCCGAGTATATAAGCGATGCAAGGTACACCAGCAATAACTTGTTGCGCACACTCGCTTAGACCATTATATCGCACGTTTTCTTCCTTGCGGGAACATGAATGCTCGGTATTCTTCCTTCTAATTGTGTGTACGCATGGAGGTATACGCAAAAAGAGAGAGAGAAGGGAGAAAAAAAACGTTCAGAAAGACGCTCGCTTTTATGTCACGTGTTACTCTAGTATAACGCGTGCGAAAGAAACTTCCGCCGCACCATCTGATACGCCTCAGCATGTAGTTGATCCTCTCTAGTTTCCTTTTTTTTGTGTTTTTACTTTCAATGGCCCCCTCGCCCTACCTCTCGACCTCCTTGATGACAATTATCGCTGCTGTTGTGTGGCGACGTAAGTCCAAATCCCGGACCTCTCGCAAGACCCATGAGCCGCCGCTGCGGCCGCAGCGTTTACGACCACGTTGCTGCACTCCAATGCGACGGTTGCGACCGTTTGATGCATCGCAGATTGCGCGACTACTCCTTTTTCCTTTAAAGCGAAGCTTTCTTTGCGAACCCTTCCGGACTTTCCTGACCGCGGCTGCTGCTGGGTGCTGCTGCGCCTCCGAGAGCGAACGGCGCGCCTCTGCCTGCACCGCGCCGGGCAGCAGCACAGGTGGCTTTGAATGCGCGACTGGTAAACGCTGTCTAACTAACATTTCTGTATGTTGAAAAATAAAGTTGATTCTAATTCTAGAGGCCCTCCATACAATGCGCAGCTTAAGTACAATTGTTTAGATGAATTGCATGCCGAAACAGTTTTAACATTTAATTGGCTGCGTCGAAGCAGGTTTAAAAAAAATGATCCGATGGCAAATCTCTTACGCCACCCCAATCCTCCTATAACGTTGGTGCTTCTCCAGCAGGTTCCCCTCAAAGCAAATTTTATTTCAACGAAGTTTACTCTTGATACACACATCGTTCGCAACAGAAAATAAGTCCCCCCGCCAAGCATCGAGAAGAAACCAAATTGCCACAAATTTGAGGATTTCCTGCATGGATAGACCAAGCGCCTTTTGACATCGTGGAACTTCCACCTCACCCAGTCATTATTATATACAGAAATAAGCGGGTGCACAACTCTGCTTTTGTTGATATGAAAATAAGATCATTATACGATACGTTAAGAGCAGGACATTGTTCCCGGCCAAGTGTTATAAGCGTACGTTCTGTAAAGGCTGCTGCAGGAGCAGAGTATCTCCATAGAAACGTGTTTGTGGCAAAAGTGGAGTTGCTATGTTCAGTCTGTTCTTGTCACATATATTTTAACAAGCAGGAAATGCCATGGGTGTAGTCGCGATGAATTTCACTGGCAAAGTAAGTTCTTCAGTTAAATTGGATAAAATCGCATAACATAATTTTAATTTTGCGAAAAGGACACCAGCAAAAAATGCAGATTTTGTGCACTTAGGGAATCAGTGGAAGGTACGCTTTCACAGCCAGCAAGGCGAACTGGCGCTTTACAACGCGTTGCGCACTGAAAGACTTCAGTAGGCTTCAGTTACAAAAGTGTCACTCAGCCACCATGATGGATCTTGCCGAGCAAGCGGAAGTTGTATTAATGCGAAAGCATTATATATGTCCGATGAGGCAAAAAGCCGGCGTTGTCCGCAATGAGTGGTAACATAGATAATCATCATCAGTGACGTCATCCGAGTGAATCAAGGGAAATTAAAGTGGATTAAGGTTGGAACAAACTAGAGCAAGGTGGATTAAGGTTGGTACAAATAAAGTAAGGTAGATTAATGTGGATTAAGTTGGATTAACGTTGATATAAATTAGAGCACGGTGGAATAAAGTGGATTAGGTTGGATTAAGGTTTATACAAACTAGAGCAAGGTGAATTAAGGTTGGTACAAATTAAGGCAAGGCGGATTAACGTGGATTAATGTGGATTAAGGTGATACAAATTAGAGCAAGGCGGATTAACGTGGATTAAGGTTGGTGCAAACTAGAGTAAGGTGGATTAAGGTTGGTACAGACAAAGCAAGACAGATTAAAGTGGAATAAGGTGGATTAAGGCTGATACAAATTAGAGCAAGGTAAATTAGGGTAGATTAAGGTTGATACAAATTAGAGCAAGGCGGAATAAAGTGGATTAAAGTGGATTACGGTTGATACAAATTAGAGCAAGGTGAATTAAAGTGGATTACTCTGGATTAAGGTTGGTAACTTTTGAGCGAGGCGGAATAAGGTGGATTAAGGTTGGTACAAATTAGAGCAATGCGGATTGAAGTGGATGAAAGTTGATACAAATTAGAGCAAGGGGAAATAAAGTGGATTAAGGTTCGTACAAATTAGAACAAGGTGGATTAAAGTGGATTGAGGTTGGTACAAATTAGAGCAAGGTGGATTAAGGTGGCTTGAAATTAGAGCAAGGCGGATTAATGTGAATTAAGGTTGATACAAATTAAAGTAAGGCGGTATAAATTGGATTAATATTGATTGATTGATTGATTGATTGATTGATTGATTGATTGATTGATTGATTGATTGATTGATTGATTGATTGATTGATTGATTGGACGGCGTTTTTGCGATCAGCTCCCATCGGTATAAGTGTGCGGCCGCGGCAGTATAGGAAAACGAATCCACGGCCTTCTGCTGAGCATCACAGTGCTCCGGCCATGGCCGCTGAGTCACCGCGGTCAGTATTCGAAAGGCAACGAATGAACCTGAGAACATGCACATGGGCGAGCGGATAAATTAGGCGCGCAAAAAAATAGGGTGAAAACGCGTGCTTGATCAGCTGTGACCTCTCGGTGACAGCAAGCAGGGGGCGGTCGTGTAATATTTCAATTTTGTTGGTTCCCCATTATCTGACTGCTGTCACGCACGACGTACTGATGGAACTCGCTGCGACACCCCTACTCCCTTCTTTTTTATTTTTATTTTGTGACTCGACATCATGCACTAGAAGCTCTTAAGCATGCATTAGCCGAGGTGTCTGTGTACGATGCTGATAAAAATGACTGCCGGCAACCAGCGTGCAACCGCTTATCTCGAAGGTCACGCTTCGAGAGTTTATCTGCGGAATTTCAAGATGGAGCTCTCTTTGTCGGTGACACTCCGCGTAGCGATAACAAGCCGTGCTCTCGATTGCGCGTCATACAATGCAAGGACCTAGACTTTGCTAAAGGGGTCGCAATTGAGAACAGCGGGAACAAAAACGTGCATTTCTTACTTCCAGGCTATCCCGTGTCGTTAAAAAAGGTTATTGAAAGCCGCCCTGCGCTACACCGATCTGTAGGACGCGTGCAGGTTCGCCGTCGCGCTCAAGTCGCTCAGGTCGAACAGGTGTCGGTCGAGCTTGCCAGGTTAAATCCGCCTGAGCCAACGCAGCACAACGCGCGGAGCTACCTTTGACGATAGATTACTTATTCTCAAACCTGAAACCTTTCAGGGGACATGTCCCTATCAATCGCTCGTTCATGCGCGCAACTGCGAGGGCAAACAGGCTGACCGCTGCTACTGAATAAAAAATGTTACGAAAGTTTTTCGCTCGTGGTGGCAAAATAATTGTTTATTTTATTCCTCTGACCTGTAACCGACCGGCGAGTACATCCTACACGATTTCCTTGGTTCCTTCTATGTAGTATACATAAAGCATCAAAGTAGCTCGCTTTTAGACGTATCTTCCTGCACATATCAATGAGGCCACACATCTCGTAGGTATTACCGATTTCGTTCTTGCGAAGCACGTGGTAACATTTGCGTGCGTAATTCAAAGGCTGTTTGTTATGAAACTCGCCATATGTTGTCTTTTGCTAATATTTTTTCGTTAACCGCTTTTCTGTGTAATGCGGTATCGCTGTGGAGGCCAACAATTCCAGTTTACTGGTTTGACCGCACTCGCTGCATCGCAGTGATAAGCTGTGCTCTTAAAGAAATTACTGCTGACTTTCCGCGGACCTTGGTGCGCCTTCAATAAACTCGAACATAAAGACATGTTCGTAATTCCATGGAACTCACTGTATCAATCAATCTTCCTGCCCTTCGAGTTATCGGTTAATTCGCTCTCGCCATACCATCTCTATGCATTAGTTAGATCAGTCAGTCGAGCGACTTCCCTAGAATCGCGGTGGTGATTAATTTAATATATTCAGATGGGGGCGAACTTCACATGCAATAGTAATTTGTCCTTAATGTTTGCACTGGTCTATGAAGCCTTTCTAGTGTGCTTTCAATATATCTTATTGTATTTTGTTTTTGCATTGTTTATATTTTGTTTTTGCATTTGCAGTGTCAACTTGTCTGAAGCCTCTTGTGTGTCATGTGTCCAATCAGGCAATAAAAAAGAAAGAGGCTTATAGGAGAACGCAAAGGTGTGCACACAAATCTAGCAGGTAGCAGCCGTAATAGGCGAAGTGCATGCTAGATGTCGCCTCGTAGCAAACATATTGGCCCCACCAATAAGACGCGTATATAGTACCTGCGCCTTGCTAGCGCAAAGTTCCTCAACGTGTGCCTGAAGCAGCGATTGATGAGCAATAGCTCACGTACTGTACATGAAAGTGGCACCGTATGCGAGAGAGACCCGAACTGGCTATCCCAAGTCATCCTGAGACGCAGTTGTTTGCGAAGAGCTTTTAGCAAGTTCCTTCTACTGCGAGGGTTTCCTTTCTGACGCAGCCGTCTAGGTTTGTTTTGTCGCTTCGTGCTACTTTCAGGTGGACGCCATATATATATATATATATATATATATATATACGCAAAGGCAGAGAGGAAGGTAGACGCCAATTGTCTTTTTTATGAGCGCTATATAGTTTCTATAGAGGACTTTCCGCATTCCGAAGGAAACTTTTGTAAGGGTAGCCGACGTGAGCAGGCTGCACCCATAGGCGGCTTATACGAGTGTATAGTACAGCGGCAACCAGCTAGTGCAGAAGCAGGAACTCGTCGCGCACTCATGCCCGCTTGAATGGACTGCGCCGGCAGGAGAGGCACGAAGCAGCGAGTACAAAAAAGAAAAAGAAAGTGCCAATGTAAACTCGAAGACGCAAACGGTGGCGTTTGTTTCTAATGATTTGCACAAGCGCCCGCACGCGTGCACGCCGCGCAGGATAGGCGCCGACCAAGCGTGAATCCTCGGAGATTCCTCGCCGGCGCGTCGTCACTTCGGCTGTCAGACTGCGACAGATCGGCAGTTTTTCTTCTCTCCCAGACGGCGTTTGCGCTGAGCGCATCCGCCTATTTTGCTGCGCCCACGCCGTCCGCGCTGCAGCGCGCGCTCGTGTGTGCACCGCGCGCGCCTCGGCGGAAGACGTTCGAGCGTTCTCTGCCGCCGCTGCCCAGGTTCGTCCGCGTCGGCTCAGTCAGTCTCGCCCGGGACCATTTCAAAGTCAAATTCCCCTTCCGGACTTGCACGGCCTTGTTCGCGCTCGTATGTGGAGCAGATGCGACATGTGTAAAAAACTGTCGCAACCCAACGCAAGCGCGATTTGAAAAAAAAAAAAGAGATAAATAAATAAATCGACCTAACGTTGCTATCGGTAGCGTAGCCGTCAGTATATCTTACGACCACACAAGTACACATTTAAACTAACCTTAGCGGAATGATTTGTCGACTAAGCATCGAATAACTGAAGTGCCAACTCTAAAAATGTTGTGCTGGGAAACACCCGAACAATGTGGTTCTTAGGTACGAAGATTGGGAAAGTATAGTTCCTGGGGGAGAAAAAAATACGCCTTCCAACAACGCGTCCGTGCGCCGCATTCAGTCTTTCTAGAAAAATAATGGTCACATCGCCAGATACACATACGTCTTGATCGCTGCGTGACCAGTGAATGAGTTTGTTAGTCACAAGCACAAAATTAAGTTGAATGAAGATATCGACGACTCCGTTACACAAGTGGTAGGTGCGCGGTTGCCTTCTTTCGCATAAATCCATGCGTAATTTTTTACAGTATCGAGACGTGCACTTGTTTATCTTTCTCGGCTGACCGCGCTTCACCGTCTAACAAATGTTATCTCTTAGCGCAGGACGCTCCTGCATGCATAGCAAGTTTCTCGAATGTTATCGATGGTTCTATCCGCTGTCTTTTGTCGCCGAAACTTGCGTAATCTGATTACATGTATGCACGACGCGAATTGTGTAATACTTTCTGGAAGACACGCGGGCACCAGCGATTACTCTGTAACCTCCGATGACTCGTGTATAAAAGCAGATGTCACGTGGTAGTGATGGTCACGAACACAGTAACGAAACTGTAAATGGCGAAACTAACTCTTTATTGGGCAAATCTGTGCCCAGAAAAAAAAGGCTGCAGTCAAAGCACAATGATAGCGGCGAGCGCAGTCGGCGATCGTCGAAAATCTGATCCACGTGTCAGGCGCGTAAGCTTTTATAAATGAGTCATCGAAGGTTCCAGAGTAATCGCTGGTGCTATTCGCGTCGCACATACATGCAGTCAGGTTACATAAGGTTCGGCGACAACAGACAGCGGATAGAACCATCGATAACATTCAAGAAACTTCCGATACATGCAGGCGCGTCCTGCGCTGAACGATAACATTCGTGAGGCAGTGAAACGCGGTCACCCGGATAAGATAAACAAGTACACGTGTCAGTGTTGCCTTAACTTCTGCGGGGACAGTGTGTTCTATACCTGCCATATGTCACCTCTAGCATGAATCTAGCATGTATCTAGCATGTGACCTCTGAAATAGCTCTCGTATGTTTCTCTTGGGGAGGAGTCAAAGCGGTACCGTGTATAGTTTTTTCTTCTTCTTTTTTTCCGCCGAGGTTTTGATACATCGTTCACGACGGAGCGTTACCGACAGAATGTTATAACGCATCCAGGTTCATGGCGATGCGGTTCATGCATGATGCTGTGTTTGTTGACACGGCGACAGAAGATTCGCGGTATAGTAGAACATGTCCGGCCTTTCGCGCACAGTCGGGCAGGCGACATAGCATCGCTCAAAAATAGGCCAATTGAACTTTCTACGCTTGCGTGACTGAAATTTTCCAATGAATATGAGAAAGAGTGGCTTTGAACAGAAAAAAAAATCGAGACAAGAATACATCGTAAACAAATTTAGCCACACTGCAGAAGCGTGCAAGCGGCGGGTGAATAAGAATGAGACAATACAATGCAGCATGTGAACAAGGATGGGGACTGCGCATATTTGCGAGCAAATGGTTCTTCCAAGACGCTAAATATAAATATAGCTGGGCTTCTAAAATTACTGGTAATGTGTAACAAAATTATGTAGTTTTAAGGCTTAAAGAATCGAGTTGTTGCGTTATCAAAAGCGCTGATGTAAAACATATGTAATACGCAAGAGGAAAGAAATAAAATTTTTTGATGCGGACAATTGGAAACAGCGGGAAATGGCACCTTTTTAGGTTTCTTGTGGTGCTCTTTGTATAGGATAGCCGTTAGTTAGAACGAACCACTATGTTCGTATTGTCACGTTGTAGTGACGCCGAAGAACCACGCCGTACCAAAAGTGCCAAAACTGGGAGTCAAGAATTTAACTCTTTATTGGGCGAACTTGCGCCCAGAAAAAAAAAAAAAACAAAGAAGACAATTGAGTGACGCTCAAAGCACAAAGATAGCGGCGAGCGTAGTCGTCGGTCGTCGTCGAAATCTGATCCGCGAGCCTCAAGCGCGTCGGCTATAGATTATACGTGACTTTCGTGCATTCCAGCGTAATCGCTCATGCTCGCGCGCGTTCCAGAATGTACAGTGCTCAGCGACTGATACGCGATATACTGGGACCGCATGGCGGCCTGTGCTTATCGCGCAACCGCTGAGCAATCGCCGAGGGGTCGAATGCAGTCACAATGCATCGCAAGAGTCCCTCGCTTTCATGTGATACAAAAAGTTCACCGCCCCGCGTTTCAGTCGCTGAGCGCGGTACGCCACCATTCGCGTCGCGCACACATTCTTATATTAGAGACGGTTCTTTCGCTATAAAATAGGCGACAGCATTCGAGACAGTTCCGGTACATGTAGGCGGCCAAGCGATAACATCGTTACAGAGGTGAGCCGCGGTGAAAAAATATGGTCACCGAGAAAAGATAAACAATGCACGCGTATAAATATGCGCTCTAATTTCGACACGACTATATAGAACCCGTGGTTTGCGTCCACGATACGAGAGGTTTCATTTTTTGAGCGTGACTGTCATGTCAATATCCTTTTGTAGAGATCACAATCATTCTGTGTCCGTGTCGGACTGTTGTCGTAAGCAAAACAACGGATATATCGTACTCGTGGCATACGCTACATGAGGGAGCGTGAAGAAAAAAAAATGAAAGAAAGAAGGGGGGCGGGGAAGGGTTAGTGGAGTATTGAAGAAATCCATGCGAGAACTATAGGAGATCGCCACATTGCCTAATTGCTGCTTTCGGAGCGCTTATCACAGAGGCGGATTACTGCTGCTCGGCAAGCTCTCGCCGGTTCTTTATCGCTTGCGTGCAGCGGCACGAGACTGATAAGCGCGAGCTCCGCAGTGTGAGTAGGCGGAAAGCTATGTTGCGACAGCTAGAGAAACATCCTTGCTTCGGTACAGCAATCGGTAACTCAACATGCTGCGTCTAATTGGAATACGGCGGGAGCGAGCCAAGTTTTCATGCCCGTGCTGTCGCTCTACTCTCGGGTGGAGACTGGTGCTCTGTGCAAGTTCGAGCACAACCGTGTACTCATTAGTTTTCTCGTGTTACAATAATTCTCTGCTCTCCGAAGTCGTTATCGTAATTCCTGCGAAAGATTAACCTCTCATGTCTCATAAGAAAGGTAATCTCGGAGCATTATGACATCTTGAGGGCGTCATAGAAAAAGGTTTTCACTTTTTTTTTTGGACAAGCTTTTCAACAGCCCCGTTCACTGTGTACGTCACTGTGAAATTACGCACCTATACTTTCGAGTCGAGGCGGCCAAGGCTCGTAAATCGTCTCGATTTCGTCAAGTACAGCCCGTTGACGGCCTCAGTTAGGTAAGCTCACTTTACCCACAAGCGAAATTTGGTAATTTTGTTTTCAGAAAGCTTTAAGAGAACGCACGGCAGGGATGGTTTTTTGGACGGCGTTTCTCCGCATCCCTGTTGCGCCAGCGCCAGTCGGCCCGCCCCCCAGTAACACGAGGGTGGCGCAATTACGGACCAGCGCCAAGACTGGCGCCGCGCTACTGGACTGCACTCTGGCCGGACCAGGATCGATAGCGAGAGCAGGGGCGCTGCTGGTCTCGGCGGACAAGGCGTCAAAAGTGGCGGAGGCACGCGAGCGCACGTCGGAGATAGTGTCGTGGTCGCTGCATCCGAGACGAGCCACTCAGCAGGCGGCCTACGCGCAGAGCACGGAATAGTTAACGCGGTCGCAACTGAGCGGCTAAAATAAACTGCGTTGCAGAGCCATTCATAGCAAGTGCTGCGCTAGGCAACGCCGCGCGCAACTCCAGTTCCGCTGGGCGCACGCGTCACCATCAGATCGAGCCTCCGCGCCTGGAATAGGCGGAGGAAACATTTTCAGCAGCCTCGTCCCGGAAGGCCCCAGCTTGACCATTGCGTGCACAAGCTGCGGTCAAGAGGAGGCATCCCGAGCCGGCCAGCCGACCGACGGCAGGACAGAAGGTGTCTTCACTGCAGCGCACCGCCGCGTCCCGTGCAGCACAACTAGCAGCGCGGCGCGGGCGTTGTTCACAGTTATCGTTCTTTTTTTTTTCCTCCTCCCGCGAGCAGCGCTGTGCGGCGCAGCCAAGACAGTCTGTTTCGCAGCATCTCACCTGGAACGGGACTTCTTTCACTCCGAGCAGCCTTCGGTCATCCGAAAATGGCACCGATGCTGTTTCCACAACGAGCTTCTCTGCTTTTTTTAACCGCGAAAACTAGGTCGTTTGTTAGGCAGAGCTGCCCGAGCGATATCCCGCCTCTCGGCGCGCCAGTGGCTGACGGTCGTGCGGCCAGCGCTTGCTGCCGTCGCCGCTGGATGGCAGCAGGTGTCACACGCCGGTGAAGCCCCTGGTGGCGGCTGCGCTTGCCGCCCACATAGCGCGGGGTTCGCTCCAGTTCGCGCGAGCACCGAGCCGAGTTGCAGCCGGCGTTGGGTTCCGGAAACGAAATAACAAGGAATCGAGAGACGCGGAACTCTTTCTACTTTTGCCGGCGTCCGCGGTTTAGCTCGGTTTATGTTTCAAGCGTCAAAACGGCACGCTATTTCGGCTTCCCCGCGCACGTGTCCTGTTGCTTTCACTTGCTCCTCCTTCTTCTTCCTCTCCCTTTTCGTCTCGCTCTCCAGCAGGACCCTTCTCCAGTGCTACTGCGTAAGCCCTGGAGAGAGCTCTAAAGTTTTGTAACGAAAAATAAATCTGGCGAGCACCCTCACGAATCCCAGATTCAGTAGCGCCTGGCAAATGCGCCGCATTGTACGCTGACAGGGAATTGGGGGGCGTCTGACGTTCCCGTTTCGCGCGTCTGGTGGCGCGCGCGCACGTGTGTGCGTGTGCGTGTGCGCGTGTGCGCGTGTGCGTGTGTGTGTGTGTGTGTGTGTGTGTGTGTGTGCGTGTGTGCGTGTGTGTGTGTGTGTGTGTGTGTGTGTGTGTGTGTGTGTGTGTGTGTGTGTGTGTGTGTGTGTGTGTGTGTGTGTGTGTAAAATACAGATTATTCAGCAGCGCGCAAGGGCATGTAGCATTTTCTTGCTTAAAGTTAGAGCTAATAACTAGCGCAGTATTTGTTCATCATCTAAACATGCGTTGAAGCCTGGACATAGTTTTTCAGAACAATTTCCTCTAAAATGCTTCGGCGTCTACCTCGAATATTCACGTATGGGTTCGTGTTTATTATTAGCCCACAGTAGGACAGAAGCAGCTGTTCTGTGCTACTTTCTCATTGTCATGTACACCTGACACCTGCAGTCGCTGGCTCTCTCTGAGTGCCCATGGTGCTCAGCATGAGGTCGCTGGTTCGATTCCCGCTCGTGGCAGTTGCATTCCAGTGAAACAAGTAGCATAAATGCTCATGTACTTAAATTTATGTGTACGTCAAAGAACTCCAGGTCACCAAAATTAATCCTCGGTTACGGTGTCGCTCGTAGCCCTTGTGCAGCTTCCGGACGTTAAGCACTCATTATCCTGTGAGTCTTCTATTAGATCCCCGACCAACTGTGTTTCTATTCCCTTAGTGTCCATTGTGTTATGCCATCAGACCACCGTATGTCATGCCATCCGTACTGCAGTTTCACCCACCATATCGACTGGTATTTTGCGCTTGAGCGGCGGCTTTCTGGTTAGCTTTATTTATTTATTAATTGTTTTCGCTTTTGTGTAGCGTGTTTGTGTCTGTGGTACTTATGTGACATATTTGCTCCAAATTTTTTAGTTATTATTGGGTAGGAGGAGAGCTAGGGGTTAGCGCTGGTGTCTCAGCTGGGTTTTGTGAAATCTGGCTTTTACGTGGTCTTTTTCTTTTCTTGCGCATGCAGTGATTAAATAAAAAAAAATGTGAACTTACGTTTGCTGTCTACCTCCCGATGCCCTCTTTCTATGTTTCACTTCCAAGCGTAATTGTTTCCATTTTCAGTTATTTTTGCACTGTCTTTACTTCTTCAACAGGTCGTGTGTGAGTCTCCACGTTCCGGCGTCAACGGTGACTATTTCTCTTTCCTCGAGTCTTGCGTCTTCCTGTTCCCTTTTCGCCGACTAATGAGCCCGGATGAGAGAAAGATGACTTCATATATTCATGTATATCATTCGCGCCTGTATAGTTTCGCATTCTACTTTCCCGTGACCCGAACAAGATTTGTCTTGCGGATTTTCCGTGAGGCAGTCAAATAGCGTTCCCGTAAATGCCTTCCTCTTAAGAAGAAATTATAACCGCCCTACTACCGTTCGCCTATTTCGCGTCCGTACTCGAGAGAAAATATTTTGCTCGATATCGCTCGATCCAGGTGGTCACAGACCAAATTTTACCAATGTTCATATCGGAGGAAACAGCGCGCTGACTCGCAATTGAAAGTGTCTTGGGGAAGAATATACACGTACAGAACAAACTGAAAAGAGAACTTCAAGATAGGCGAAATTTGGTGGTTCATGATTTTCGTGCGGTGGCGAATTCGCCCTGCAAACATCCCATCTGTTACCCTTTCCGATAAGGAACTTGTTTTTCTTAGTAGATAATCATTTGCACAGGCGGGTGGCTTTGTGCGATCGTATAAAATTGTGCTCTGGAAAAATAAACCTTTGTTGGTAGTTAGCGCTTTGTTCGTCGTGTTGTCCTTCTTGTGGTCGTTCCGTCTGTGCTATACAACCCGAAAACTAAAAGGGAAAAATCGCCAAAAATAAAGGAAAAGTACAGGCGCCACAGAGCCTTCCGAGTGCATCAGAAAGAGATGCCAAACATAAACCTAGGTATTTAAAAAGTAGAAAAGCAACGCATGATGCCGACAACTAGGTATTACTTTTATATGCATGCTGAACGCTCTCTCGCTTATATATATATATATATATATATATATATATATATATATATATATATATATATATATATATATATACCCCCTTATGATTTAGCGTTCTTTTCTTCAATGTGGGCGTTCGCCAAGTAGCCCAAGTTTCCCTGCTGCCGACGTACATTTGCTTCATACTTTAGAACAGAACTTTTCAGTAATAAGCAACTTCTGCAATTATCTAAATCTTATATCACATTATCAGCAAATATGGCAAACATCATCGCATGTATAAGCAAATATTGAGTAAATCAGCGTCCCTTTATCTTTCCATGAACTGGACCTGGTCGTTGTATTTTTTGTGTATTTACCCATGTAAATACTTTTGTTTTCATTCTGGCCGTACATTCTTATAATGTAAGTCACAACTGGATACCAACAAGCTTTTAACCTTTTTATGTCTTTTACGTAGTAATGTTCGTCAGTTGTGCTTTCTCCTTTAAGCAAGCCTGTAGAAAGGCGAAGCTGAATCTGCAGGCAACGTTATTCTGTCGTCGACGTCGGAGTACACGCGGCAGTGATGCTCTTTGTGTTGAGCATATTACGTTAAAAAAAGAATACCTTTATTCGCTCGATGTTTTTTCTCAGGTACAATCATTCTAATGCCCTTGTATTTGTTCTTCGCCCACGCAAGCAAACAGGGAGCAAGCTGCTCATTATTCGTGCTTTTCCAGAAGCTGTGTCTCGATCCGAAAGTTTCCGTTTATTTACTCACTTCCGCTCTCTCCAATCATATCAAGAGTTATTCCTTGTCTCTTTGGCCTTTTTGAGCATTGAAAACGAATTCCTGATGAGCACAGCCGAGATAAAAATTGCAGCAAACGTTTCTAGGCAGCACTCTCACAAACAATCACACGCACACACAACGCATCCATGCCCACGAGTATAACACACATGTTCAACACCGTTGCTCATCGGCCGTTTCTTTTGGCGAATTCGTGTCCGTGGATCGAGCGGTAGACTTCCACGTTTGCGCTGCCGCCGTGGTAAGGCACGTGCACGTGACTATACGAGTCGACGTGTGCCTCGTCATCGTATGGGCCGTGTGTGTCGTACAGATGCAAGTTCTCCGCACTAGAGGCCAGCTGGCTCTTGAGCTTCTTGAGCAGGCTGCAGTTCTTGAGCATCTTTATCTTGCGGAACTTGCGCTGCTTCTTCGAGAGGCGCTCTATGACGTACGTGGGCCGGATGACCTCCCTGATGACCTGCACCTGGCGGGGCGGCTCGTGGAACTGCGTGACCGCGGCGAGAGGCTGCACAAGCGGCGCGGGCGCGGCCGTGGGAAGCACGGCCGGCACGGGTGGAGGTGGTGGCGGAGGGGATACCTGTAACAGCTTGGTGTGTTGGTGCAAGACGTAGCTGACTTTATGCGGCAGTTCGTCCAGCTTGGTCGGCACCACGGCGTGGTGCACCAGCCGGGGCTGCAGTGGGACGGTGGCAACCGCGGGCCTCTGTTCCGGCACCACAAACAGCGGCTGAATGGCCTGCGGGGGAGGCGGAGGGGGTGGCGCGGCCACCGCCGGTAGAGCCGCGGGTGGCGGCGCGTGTACCAGCAGCGACCGCGGCGGCGGCGCCGCCACAAAGCCTGACACGAAGAAAGGGTGGTGGTGGTGGTGCGTGAACACGGTCTGTGGCGGAGCCACCCTAGTGGGCACCAGCACCTGCGGCGGTGCCACCAGGCGTGGCTGCAGCAGCGGCTGCACCAGCACCTGCGTGGGTGGCGGTGGTGGCGGTGGTGGCGGCGGCGGTCTGGGCGCCGTCTGGATGACCACAGTCGAGTGTATTGGCGGCGGCAGGGGCCGCGGCTGCACCAGCAGAGGTTGCACCACGGGCCTCGGGGCCACCAGAGGCGCGGGCAGCACAAACGGCCTGTGCGCTATCGTGGTGTGCACGAACGCCGGCACCGCGTGCACAGTTGGATGCAGATGATGCTTGAGAGCGAATAGCTTGTGACAGCTCGCCCCGGCCACCAGCAGGGCGACCACCAGGCACGAGATCACACCCTGCAAAGAGCGCGGCTGTGCGTGACTGCGCCTAAAAAGGGTGGTCGTCCAGCAGCGGAGTGCTCCGGCCGATTAAAAGTGCGGGGACAGAAGGGCGTACGCCTTGTCGCTACGATCTCTGAAAGTACGCTGTGTCGTTTCAAACAAAGAGTTTTGTATTTCCGAGCGCCGTCTGTGCATTTAACACAATTATGAATCACAGAACTCAAACGGTGAGTGACACGTTTCTTACTACTTTCGTGACACTTGGGGTTTCACGCTGGTCGTGACAAGAGACGAGATATGGCGAGACGCCGTTCAGTTGGTCTCTCCTGTTTGTCTCACCACGTTTCATCATTAGCAATCACAAATTCTCTCTCTCTAAAGGTCCCTGTCGTTCACACATTGTGACTAACGCAAGAGCCTACAACAGGCAGCATGCATAATAGATTGGAAACGAAAATATGTGTCTTGTCACTCTTTTTCTTTTTTTTTGCCTGGCTTATTCGCATCGGTGGTGCTAGGAGTGATCAGATGAAATCGCTTCGTGCATTGTTTTGATGCGAAAGCACCAAATGGCCTATTAAGCGAAAAATCCTGCGTAGTAGTGAAACGGCACCTAAATTACCATTGGCCGCGACGCTACGTCACCAGCGCGTAAATACAGCGACGCGACCCCGCGGGACGAAACGGGTTGTCGTCAGCGAAGCAGTCGCGTGACGTCCCCGGTCGGGTCCGCCTACTCGCTCTTGGAAGCCTGCGCGTGGTCCGTATCTCTCTCTCTCTCTCTCTCACCCACACACGTGGCTTAGCTGCTGCGCGCGCCTGCCGGCCTTGGTGGCCGCTGCTGCTTCCTTGGTTTCGAGCGCAGGACATCGGTGGAATGCGGCGTTGGTACCGCAGGCTCCTGCTTGCTGACTCGGGCAGCATGTACCGCCATGGTACATTACTCGCAGCGCAAAACTCGAACGACCGCTCAGCGGCATTCAATAGGACAGTAACGCTCTCGCATTCACAACTCGTAAGAAGTGCTTAGGTATCCTTGAATTTTTATATTGACTGGCGTTCGAGGAATTAGACGGCGTTGCAATTGCTGTTATTAGAGAGGAATTAAGTATTAAAGAAAGCAAGGGATCAAACAAGTATCGACCCTAAAGAAGGCAAGGATGACTTAGTTGGAATAATTTTATGCTGAAATGTTGATTATATCTCTATTCTGTCTGTCTTTTTTCATGTTCATTATTCACTCATTTCGTATCTTATTCGTACATTATTTCGCGGGCAATCACGTCGACCTTGTCTTCTTTAGCGTCGAAGTTTAATTGATAATTTTTTTTTTGACCGAGAGGCAAGGTGGGCCGATCCCCTAGATAGTGAAGTCTGTGGTGCAATGTAGCAAATTTTTGACTGTTGGCGCTAATTACGCCCTTACCGTTAACTTTCCTTACTCTGCTACCAATTATCGCTTCTCGTAGGCACCGGCGAAGCCGCCTTCCAGACACTATTGCCTCGCGCGAGCCCTGTTTAGTCCAAGCGAACTCGCTCCATTTCCAAAAAGTGTGCCCTACGGCGGCTTTGTCTCAACATGTCTGTATCTATGGCGGTGCACCCTTTACAGGGGTATAGTGCAATGTGGTAATTTTTCGATTATGTTGGCGCTAATTACACCCGTACCGTTAGATTTTACCTACTCTGCGATTGACTGTCGCTTTTGTCGTGTTGAGACCTACGTTTTGAGACCTACCGTTTGCGACTCACCACGATGCTTTAGAGACCCGAAACGGTTGTCGTTTTTCTTAAAGTGGTTATAAGATACCCAGGTCCCAGATACGCCAAACCCGTCGCAAGTAAGCTAAGAACACTTTTGTCTTCAAAATAAAAATGTCCATGCATTCATTCCCTTTGCACATCTAGGTTGTGTTGAACACTTTCGACAGCATAGCCGCTGGGACTGAGATTACATCCTGGATGGGGCAGGGAGCTGTAATTCCCTTAACGGCAAGCTTGTGGGCATATAGAAGTGCATATTTTTGGGCTAGTTGGTTCATTGCAGTTTATAGCGCTCATCCTGTCGTCTTGTTTGTCCGTGGCAGTTCAGTGTTATGACCTTAATCGTGAACATGTTTACGTTCGCAAAACAAAGACGATGCCATGAACTCTCTTTGCAAGTGCACCATTTCGTCCCTATTTAAGTCCGGTTTCATATTTCCCGTACTCCCAGTGCGTTCACTCTGCAATTGGGCACAAGCAGTGTGAACTTACCCAGTCGGAGAGTACAGAAATTCAAGAAAACGGTGCCTTACAGGGTACGCATGTTAATCCCGTAAAAAAGAGTTCACGGCACTAATTCGTTTCCATAGAGCGTATGTCAATGCGAATAGCTACAGGAGCGCAGTGCAGAAGTATCATAAACACTCTTAATAAAGAACTCGCGGCATACTTTTGATTCGTGTCACTCTGTCACGCGAATGCTGCGCCTGATGCGTCAACGCGGAAACGGTGAGGATTACTGGGCCGTTCACTTTACTGCGCACTGACACGACACCGTGTAAGCTCAGATTCACAAAGAAAGCTGTGAAAATACAAATATTTAGGCTTGTACGAATGGTGACTTTTTGAGAACGAATCGAATACGAATCGAATAGTGCCACAAGCGAATAGAATTGAATATCGAATACTTTTCGAATAGTTTCCGAGTAATCATTATTACAATTAATATAAAGCGATGTTCACATCCCAGTATTCGTAAAGTTAGCAGCTTTCGGTGATAACATCGTACGTTATGAAGCGTTGTTTATTAAAAGCACGAATGCAACATTAGGAGCAAACAAGTAGTTTCTTCAAATGCACAGGGCTCGTCAGAGTGTGAAGGACCTCTGTACAGGATGTAAAGTATGGTTACGTAAGTGACGTAGCCTGGTTCACTGCGCAAGTTTTCATGTTTTATGTGTATAATATGCCCTGGAGGGTGAAAATTTACCGTACTATTGCTCCAAATTTATGTTTATTCGGGCGCAGATGATACACTCAAATATTCGAAAAGTATTAAAAAAATACACGCATTTACGAATGGTGACTATTCGATTCGTTATTCGAAACTTTCGAATATTCGCACGCTCCTACAAATATTCTACTACACTGTAGACGTCACGGCTGCGGTTACCCATTGCCTCTATAAAGAGCCACAATTCTTTTTTGCGGACGCTATATCCTCAACGTTTCCGAGCAGTCGAGTGTCAATGCGTTTGAGGTATTGTTCGAGGCTATACACTGGTTAATTATAAAGTGTGGTGATTGAATAACTTACCTAACACCTACTAGCTTAATTTCCCAATTTATATATGCAGAACATGTTTCATTTATGCAATTGAAATTGCTCGATGCACATGGCACGTCGCTTTATCAGAAGCCCTGAGACTTTCTCCGATTTCGAGTCATCCACAGCCAAAATGTGCTACGAAGTGCATTGGTGTTCCACTTATCGCTTATCCCTGCAAAACCGTGTTTGCGCACTGTGTGGCAAGAGTATGTGGAACACCAACGTATTTCAGCTGATTTTGGAAAGTAAGAACTCGAAACTGGTGCTTGTCTCAGAATTCCCATTGAGTGAAGCCGTGGACACTGGTTTGTTTCAATGCCGCGATTGCTACATGCGTCCTAACATTCGCCGTGGTGGCTTAACGGCTATGGTGTTGCGCTGCTAAGCACGGGGTCGCGGGATCATATCCCGGCCGCGGAGGCCGAATTTGGATGGGGGCCAAATGCAAGAACGCCTGTGTTCCGTGCATTGGGGGCACGTTAAAGGTCCCCAGGTGGTAAAAATTTCCGGAGTCCCCCACTACGGCGTGCCTCATATTCATATCGGGGTTTTGGCGTGCTAAACCCCAGAATTTTTTTTTAGATGCGTCCTAAACGAATTGATCAATATCGTTCGCTACTGAATATTATATAAACGATTGATTAATAAGTGATAATCAATTAAGCAGGGATCAGAGCTAGATGAAGTAGCCACCTTGTCAAGCCACTCGGTGCAGTAGATTTTGCGTGGCTTATTTATAAAGGGAAAATCGGACATCCACCCGTTCGTAGCAATTACTACAAAGGAAACCCATACGGGTTCCTTTGGCCGCAGATGTCCCTGTCTGGTTTATGAGCGTTATTGGCAGCTACTATAGTGGCTGCCAACTATTCCCGTGGGATCAATAACCATTTTTCTGAAGTACGCCTTCCACAGACCCTTCTCTCTAAGGTGTGTTATCAAACTTAGAATAGTTGGTCAACGGTGGCCGGACAAGGGGAGACTCGGCCTGGAGCCAACGTTTCGACTAGTCCTCGTCGGGGCCTACTGTTCACGTGTAGTTCTTAGAAATCTTCCTTTTGCGCAGTCCTTTGTTGGTACATACTGGATTCCAAGAAATTGAATTTCTTTCGTCACTCAGTGGCGGGTGCCTACCTACTCACATCTATCTGTATTGACTGCGAAATTAAGTGCCCCGCTGTAAGGAAACCATAGCGCGTCTAAATTAGTCTCTTCTGACCAAACCTTGGACGTTCACCAGAAAATCTGCGAGACATGACAGCTGAAGAGCGCAGCTTCTATTTAGAGGTGGTCGCACAATATTACAAGGTTTAAAAAAAAGGATAATTCACGACAACGAGTAAGTAAATTTTCTTCCTTATTCTGCAGCCTTCAACTAAATTTGCCATCGCCGTTGCGTCAATATGAACCTTCTCGATTGCTTACAGGGTTTGTGCAAAAAGATATCCATAGTAGATTCCACGGGCTCATCTTAATTTTTTTTTTCATGAAAATATCGAAGCACTAGATGCCGTAAGCAATTTGCTGAAGCTGGTAGGCACACAGCCGAAGCCAGTGACCGGTCCTACAAGCCTCATCACGATGTTAAGCTCGCACTTTTTACCACACTGAGGATGTAGGACGGGGTAGTTTAAAGTAGTTTGTTGCGTTAGTTGGTTGGAAGCAGTGATTTCTTTCGTCTGCTACTGTATTACGCGAGAGGGAGAGAGAAAAATAAGACTAATGTCAAAGTGACAACAGGCTCGAGAGCAGTAATTGTAATTACTTATTAATTACTGAGAGACAAATGCATCCTATAATAGCCAGTACTCGAACGACTACAAACTGCGGCAACCATGTTAGTATAGCGGGAGGGTGGCGCCAACTACAGCGTACGGCGCTCGGAGAAGCGGGCGCAGCCTCCCGGCGCACGAGGCGCGCGCTATAGCGCCGCATGCAGCACCTACCTTGATCAGCATCCTTCAACCACGAAGCGCACACAAGCGACACTCTACAAGCGGGGCCCGCCGCTTCGCCTTATGTAGACTGCGGCCTGGGCTGGGCCCAACCTTAAAGTTTTTTCAGGGCAAATCGCGCAGCGGAAGAGATCGAAGTCACTCGCGCGATTGACCCATTCGCGACCTCGAAATCCCCGAGCGACGCTTCCCTCCTTCTTTTTTCTATCCTTGTTCTTCTTTTTTTCTTTTCCCCGTATCCTCGAGGCCGCGTCTCCCGCTCGAGACCTTAGCGAAAGTAGAGGAGCATTTAAAACTGTCGTGAGGCAGCGAAGGAGGACGGGCGCGCTCCGCGCTGTCGTCGAATACCGTGGCGCCAGCCGACTGTGTCGATGTCAATGACTCGAGTCTGCGGTGTGATGAACGAGGTTGCGTGCCGCCGACGGTATAGCCTCGCGAGCGAGCACGCTCCTCGGCGGCTCTTTCAAGTGTCGCATATGGTCGCAGCGTTCAGCAGCCGTTCGGAGTGAATTACGTGCGGTAACTGCACTGACGAGTGCGGAAAGCGCCGAGCGACTACTTAGCGCTGGGGGGGATCCGAGCCGCGTAACCGGCAGTTACCTCACGTAAACATGTCGAGTCTCGCCTGTATATACATAGGCGAGACGCACGAGAGACGAGGAAGAAGTATATACACACGAGGCGAGTGGGATGGGGACGCGCTTGGCGCTGCTGCTGATCACGCTGCGTGTATAGGGAACAAGAAATGGTATCTTCCGCTGGAGCATGTATAGCGTTGAACGTACCTACTTTCTTTGTGGCCATTGGTGCCGCTGCAAACACGAATTTTAAGCCGCTCACGAACGGGTAGCTCTTGTCTCTTGAGCGGCAGTTTGTGCGGAGCTCGTGGACGACACATCCTGAGACATCTAATGGGGAAACGAAACTGCCCCCCTCCCCCCCCCCCTACGAAAGTCATTATAGAAATTGTGGTGCGTTTCTATTGACTTTTATTGCACTCAATATACTGCACTCAATATAAAAGGGTGACGCCTTTTCGGGGAAGAGGGCAATTATCTCGTCATGGCAACGCACGCCTGAACGTATCTCACACTTGACAGGTCGAGTATAACAATAGGGCTTTAAATTTCGCGATTTCACGCCCCTGGCGTTATTCTGTTCCACTTCTTTTTCGCGGCATTTTCAGATCGCGCTCCAGGAATTGGTCTCTGCGTTGGACGCGTGACGTAGCTCCTGATACTGTACCGCGCCATTACAGTGCCAATTCACAGCTACGAGATTAGGTTAAATACGTATTATTCCTTATCTTGATGAGCATACCTTTGACGCTATTAGTATTATTTACACGAAGAAATTTCTTATGGTTATATCCGCAAGTGGTGTGCGGTTAAATTTAGCTCTACAGGCTGAAGTTGCGTTGGCTATGACTGAAAGCCTTCGACGCTCCTCTGTGAGGTAAAAAAGAAAAGTTTCCAGCTGTTGTAAAAACTAGTCGAATGCAAAGTCAAAGACACAGTTTGTTTGAAAACAGTACATGAAGATTGTTGTCAGGAGTAAAGAATAAAACCACAAAATAGGCTTGACTGGGTTTGTACCATCTAAAAAAAAAATCACAATGGCAGCATGATGACGGCATCATTTATACAATGATTACATAGCACAAATCAAGTACATGCGTTTGAGCATGTACTGCATGTTTGAGTGTTGGGGAAAAAAAGATGGGAGAGGGGGGTACTATGAAAGAGCGGCTGAAGAACATCCATGCCCCACATTCTTTACTATTCTATAATATACTAGATTTGACTAGTTCAGGCAAGATTACAAAAAACCGGTGCAGCAGATGTTTGCACCATTCTAAGTATTAATCGCCATAAAGTACTCCAATTAAGGAAAGCTTTAAATTAGTAATAAGAATACCTAAAGCTACTTAAGTGCATTCGTGTACTACAGCAAAACACATGGGTGGTTCTGTCACTTCTTATTTTATTTCTGTGACTGCTGAGAGACAAAGCATTCGCGGGAGATTATAAAATGAGGCTGTTGCTCTCGCGAGAACAATTCAGAACGTAACAGTGTGATTGTGCTGTTTCTTGTTTATTGTCATTATCGCGCTAGATGGTTTGTTTTTCACTCTCTTCTCTGTTTGTTGTTGTTCTTCTTATTATGTATTATAATTATCATCATTACCCGCAACCGCGTTATTCTCTTTGGCACTAATTTAGGCGACGTCCTCTTCCGCGAATCCACGGCCGTAGGCGATTCCTTGTTTTTTAGTGCGTACGATCGACATTCCTTCCAGAGCCTTAGCTGAAACACACAAAACACTCCACTGTGTCCACATGTAACAGATATACACGATATAGAAGAAATGAAGGTCGATAATTTGACGAAGCAATTGTGTAACTGGTCCGTTTGCCACGCTGACAGCTGACTGAAAAAAAAGAAGAAAGAAAACGCTTTTTGTGGTTTCACGCTAAGTGAAAGAGTGACAGTATTTCATGAAGCACATGTTGCAGTGACACAATCGCTGCGATATGCCGGCATGTGAACATCCAGCGCTTCCCTGTGCGTCGGAAATCGGGCCTTGTATATTTGTCTGGAACGTCCAGAGCCTGAGAGATAAGGCAAGATGGCATATATACCAGGCTCGCATAACGCGACGTTTTCCGGTACGTGAGCTCTTCTGTTTTTTATTATTTTACACAGTGCTTCGGCGTGCAGTTCGGCATGTTTTTCGATCGGCTATTACAACTCTTATTGCACGCGAGAATTTAGACTGCGGACACCAGTTTACATTTATTTATTATAAGTATTTAAATTATTCAGATTAAATGAGAACATAAAAAATAACAAAATCAACAGTAAGAACCAGGGTTCACGCTAGTAGAGACACATGAAAGTGCTTCACTAAAAGACAGTCCTAAAAAAAAAAAAGAGGAGAGGGGCTTTTCACCCTCCCGCCTTTTTTGCGGACTGTGTTTTAGTGAAGCACTTTCATGTATTTCTGCTAGCGTGAACCCTCGTTTTTATTGTTGATTTTGTTTGTTGTTTTATCGATTCTGATTTTCCTTTCCTTCTTAGTGAAAATTTACTGCTGATGATGATGTGAGAATAGGCGGTTTCAAGTGCCACTGACAACTAGTGCGCTGGTGCAGCCGTCCTGTTTTCTGCACTCGTGGAAAAACAGCGCTTTTTCTTCTTGCTCTCTGATGTGACGATCCCGAGAGGTGCCAAGGCCAGTCGCCTCGAAACCAGTCGCCTCGTGCCGGTGTAATGCCTGTCTCGTGCGCTGCATGTTCGCACCGCAACGGCTGCCTGGTGATGATTTGCTCCTCTCGGCGCTCGACGTTCGAATCCGGCTCAGGTACATAACTGTTACTATTCCATTCAAATGTCACTGCATTGGCGGCAGGATAATGACCGTTACGGGGAGTACTAATACAACTAATGCGACGGTGCGAATACCACTGGAACGTATAGCTGCCTTCGTTATCGCTGTAATATCTCGTGCTTCTATCCGAATGAACAAAAGGGCGCCTTAATATGTTCGCAAAAGTACGTGAAAGGCCGTACATGTTCACAAAATGAACTTATATACGATGGGTTAGGCACGTACGCAGGATTTTTTTTCGGGGGGCGGGGGGGGGGGGGGGGGGGCAATCCAAGGTAACATTTCTATGCAAATGAGGGGCAGGGTACTTTTACTAGTACAAATGTGAATAATGCCCACCATTCGCCATAAAGACGCGTAAACCCGCAAAAGAGAATTGAAATAACGTGTATCTCACAGTATCAATCGTATAACGTGTACACCTGTGAGATACACCTTTTCTTTACTTGGCAAGCAAAGAACCACATCAAATGGACTCGCGCATGAAAGATGCGCAGGAAGAACCTTGCAAGAACAAGTTAATAAGCGAAAGTGCCAAATAAAGATTTCTAGTAGCGTTTGTCGAATTAGCTCTGGAAGAATTATAGAGAAATGCATATTTGCGGAACAATCACAGTTCTTTTGCATCCCTCGTTTACTGCTCTACCAAGTGCCAAAACCAATTCGTGTTGTTATTTGGGAAGTTGCGTAACGATTCGTGGTCCCAAGTCCCGTACAACCGCGTAGAGCGCAGGACGTTGTGGAGTTCTAGATGTACTGAGGCCACCGCGGAAGGTTAAAAAAACACGCCCATTAGCATAGCAGAGAAGTGGATACGTCAAGCGACTCGATTCACAACTGTAGAAGCGCCATTCAACACACGGAATTATTCTCAACTTCCGGTGGCGTTTTCTCTACTTCCTTTTCAAATAAAAAGATATAGATCCATAAATATTTTGACGAACAATTTTCGCTTTTCCTCCCTGTTTGGCTGTTGCCGTGGCTTTCTCCCTTAGTAGATCGCTTAATTTCTCATCTCCTTGCGACTCTTGTTTCCAGTTGCCAATTTTGCACGAAACGTGCTGTACAATTAGGGAAAAACCAGACGAGGTAACGGGTGACAGTCATATTGCTTATGAGTTTAGTGGTTATTGTAGGGTCTGATGATGGACGCTGTTTCGCAATATCTAATTTTCCACCTTATCTAATCCATATCGCGGATATATGGTTCCGAAGATCTGCCAGCGTCGCGGCGCGCCGTCACTCGAGGAAATAATGAAGCAAAAGGAAAAGTTAAACGCAACTGACAGTTTCTCCGGCAACAACTCGTTTCACGAGCATACAGACCAGCTGACTACGAACCGAGTCCATTTCCTGGCCCCTGGATCAGTCTAAATAAGGAAGGTTGAACTAACGAAGCAACAGCTATGCGCGTGATCGTTGAATAGATGGTCAGATAAAAATTTTGTTAGGCATTATAAAGAAAATAAGCTATTATAATTTCAACAATAAACTACGCCCTGCCTGCTGCAACAGATGGTGACTACTGAATTCATTTTGAGTTAGTAGCGCGAGCACCGAATCGATGACAAAACTGGTCTCCACACCCCAGGAGATGCCGATAACTACCGCCATCCAAAAGGAGTGCAAAAATTGACAACCATTCCACTCTGTGAAGATGGAATGGCAGCGAAAGCTGACGACAGTCAAAGCTCTCAAACGAAAAGCAAAGTGTTTCACCTCCGCCGCGGGTCGACCTGAAGATAATGCAATATCGGGCCGACCCGCGGCTGAAGTGAAGCAGGCGTAAGCAGCCCGCATACGTGGACCGTTCCCGAAGATAGTGCAACACCGGGCCGACCCCCGGCGGCGGTGAAGCAGGCATTAAAAACTCCCCATACGTAGGCCATTCCAAAGATATTGCAATACCAGGCCCACCCGCGACGGAGGTGAAGCAGGCGTTAACCGCTCGCCATACGTGGGTCGATCCCGAGGACTCCGAAGGGCGCGTTGTAGGTTCCCGAGTCCAAAGGGGCATGTGCCATTGATCGTGGGCCCTTTCTTCACTATCACCAGGATCGGTCCACATAATGATTTTTTC